>NW_025961323.1:0-124985 GCF_023159225.1 Perognathus longimembris pacificus | reverse complement strand
TAATTCTCTCCCAATAAGTGACAAATAGGGAAGGTTACTTCTGCTGCTGTGGAATTCCTGCACAGCCTGACATGCATTGTCCTGCCAGCTGTCCTTGAGCTTTCCAATGCTTCAGTGTCCTTTCTTTGTTTGGAATGAGCCAGGAATAAGCTCTTGATGGGAATCATCACCCCTGAGATTTGCATTAGGTAACTAACATTCTTGCATGGATGCTGATGATGGCAAAATAAGGTGAGGTGCTCTTGCATTTGGAGGAGCACACTCTGGCTCATCATGCCCCCATGCTTTCACAGGGTAAGCTTTCAATAGACTTTCTAACAATTTTATTGTGCTTCACACCTTGCTTGAATTCTTCTTTGATAGGATGCAAGGGCTGAGGTTAACCTCTGAGCTGACTTTCCAATGACAACACGAGGCAATAAGTACAATGATGAAAGCTGACATGCTAGTGAGAGTAGAGCAGAGGGCACTGAAAAACATGGGTGTGTGGTGGCATTCCCAGCAGCTGAGCCATACCTGCAAACTGCCTGTGTCCATATTTCTCATGTGTACTTGTTACTACAGCCACCACCAACAGACCTTCTGCTTGCTTGCAGCCAAACTAAACCAAATTTGTGAAAAGCCAGTGAACTCTTGTAACAGTGGTCTCAATTACAGCTTCTTAACTAAAAATTCTCTTCAACCCATCTCATAATGCACACTGAGGGGTCAACCATTCATTTAGAGAAGCTATATGTTCACCCAAAATGTCTGTCATTTAAAAAAAATTCTGCCAAGGGAGAGCCAGCTATACCAGACTAACAACTGAAACACAGGCACACACACACACACACACACACACACACACACACACACACACACACACACACCCCACACACAAATCAGATGAAAGGCCTGAGCTTGTATAAGTAGTTAGGGAAACTATGGGAGGGAACTGTGGGAGGCCTTGTCCCCATTTTGGCTTGTGTGAGAGCAACAAAGCCCCTGCCTTTGGGAAACACATGGCAGGAACAACTGTTCATGGCTATTAAACACCTTGCCTTTGCTTTAGCATTGAATCACCCACAAAACCCCAGTTTTTGTCTCTCTTACTCCTCCATGGTTATCAGAATCCCATAATTAAAGCATAATGAAAGTAAACAATGTGAGAAAACTAGATGTCTTTAAAAGGAGAGAGGATATAGCAAGACAAATGTTCCTAAAGATAGCAGCACAGCCAGTTGAAATTTCCAAGGAGTTCTGTTTGTGTGTGTTGGTGGTGGTGATTAAAAAGGCAATCATCAGCTAAGTGAAGTATTTAGAGGGAAACTGACTCTTGATGAGTAATAAATCATCTCAGCAAATTCACACTAAGACAGGGCAAGCATGCCATAACAGCAAGGCCCCAGACAAACACCCCAAACCAAAGCACAGTTAGGGGGCCCAACATACCTCTATCAACATCACTCGTCTCCAAATTTTTACCTCAGTCTCTTCAGACATGATTAGGTATGCAAAACAAGGTATATGAAAATGTAAAGAGAAATCCCTTTATATAAAAACTCAAACATACACACAGAGGCATATATCAAACATACCACACATACATCATACCATACTCTCCACACACATAGCACACAACATACACATACCACACACTCTTAAACACTTTCCTTATGCCTGTAGTGTGTTAGAATAAAACAAGGAGAATGTGAGAATCTCTAGCGAGGAATCTGAGGAGACAAGGAGGCATGGTGACTAGAAGCAATGTGGCAACCTGGATCTTGAAAAAAAGAAAAAAAAGACTTAAATGTTATCTTAGGGAATAAGACAACCTTGTAGACTTTAGTTGATAAAAATGTTCCAATTTTAATGTGTCCATTGTGACAAATGACTGCTCTAGTGTAATGGATAAACCAGATATGCAGTTCATAAAAACCCTTTTTACTACTGTTGCAATTTTTTCTGTAAACCAAAAGCTCTTCTAGGGCATCGTGGCGCAAGACTGTAATCCAAGCTACTCGAGAGGCTAGACATAGAAGGGGTGCTGTCTGAGGCCAGCAGAGGCCAAAATGCAAGACCCTAATTGAAAAATTAACTAGAGTAAAAAGGGCCGGAGGAGTTATTCATGTGGCAGAGCGCCTGCCTATGAATATGTGTGCCTTGCGTTTGAAACTTCACACTGTCCAATGACGAAACAGAATAACTCTTCTAAAGTTACATGCCAAATTCATAGAATCAAGAAGTTCGGGTGTGCTATTATTACATGCTAAGATGACTTTAGAAATTACACCCAGCATTAAGAAAGCTACAAGAATTTTAAATGTAAAGAAATGCTGAAAGCCTGAAAAGATAGATGTTGAACCTCCTTTGAACGCTACATGATGTCTATCTGTATTGAAATACCACACAACTTCCTGGTCATATGCAAATTTTGTGTTTTATATATCAACTAAGAGATTAAAAGAAAAAAAATCAGTAAATTTTGAAAATTCGATTGATGAAAAATATTCTTGCAGCCTCTCTCATGTTTATCCTTCCAAAAGGTATAAATCATAATAACTATCTAAACACTTTCCTATTGGAAGCTAAGATAATATGGTCCAATGATCTTACTTATCCTAGAACACAATAAGTGAGTTATTATAGAGCAACCCTCCCAGATTGTTTTACTCCTCTCAAATATCTGAGGGTTTCAGTTGTAAGAGGCTGGGAATGTGGCTTAGTGGTAGCGTGCTTGGCTAGCATACATGAAGCCCTGGATTCGATTCCTCAATACCACATACACAGAAAAAGCGGGAAGTGGCACTGTGGCTCAAGGGTTAGAGTGCTAGCCTTGAGCAAAAGAAGCTCAGGGACAGTGCCCAGGCCCTCAATTCAAGCCCTAGGACTGGCCAAAGAAAACCCCAAAAAACGAATTGTATTACAATCAAATATGATGGTGTTCTGGGAAGAAAGACGACAGCAACTGCTTATCAATGTGTATGTCTAGTTCCAACTGCTCCCCTTGCAAGGCTAGTATCCTCTTTCACTTCTTGGGGGAGTGTGGTGCTAAGGCTTGAACTTAGAGTTCTCAGCTCTCCCTCAGCTGCTTGCTTGGCTGTTACTCTACCATTTGAGTCATGCTTCTAAGGCCAACATTTCACTAGCTAATTGGACACGGAATTTCATAGACTTTTTTTTCCCCACATCAGCTCTGAACTGTAATCCTTCAGATCTCAGACTGTTTAGTAACTATGATTACAAGCATGAGTCATTGGCACCAGGCAAATGAACTTAAACTCAGAGCCTTCTGCTATCACCCAACATGCTTGGTCATGCCTGGTGCTCTACCATTTGAGTCACTCTTCCAACCTCATTGTGCTTCTTTAGGCCATTTCCACAGTGAAGTTTAACCTAATGATTCTTTCCTCTCGATTGCCCCTACTCTCTCCTTCCTTGCCTCCCCTTCCCGCTCAGTACTGAAATTTGAACTGAAGACCTTATGCCAGGCTGGTGCAATACCACCATGAAGGAATCATGCCCCCAGCTCTGTTTTTCACTAGTTAATTTTAGGACAGGGCCTTGATTCCTATCAGGAATGCAACTGAGATGCAATCTACCTAGTTTTAGGATTCCTGCCACTGGGATCACAGACATGTGTCATCACATGCAGTTTCTCTCCTTTGAGATAGCGTGTCATGGATTTTTCTGTCTGGGCTGCCCTGATACCATTATCTATCCAATCTCAGTCTTCCCCATAGCTTGGGATGACAGCTATGTGTCACCATACCCAGTTACAGGTTGAAAGGAGTTCTGTAAATTTTTCTGTCTTGGCTGTTCTTGAACTGCATTCCTTCCCTTCTCAGCCTCCCATGTAGGAAGGATTATACCCATGAGTAACAGGCAGCAGGAAGACTATTTTCTTTCCCTTGTACCATGTTTGTATCATGATTGTACCATGTGGATCCTTACGCACTTCAAGGAGAGTGTAGACCCCCAAAGCTTACCTCAAATGACACTGACACGGGGAGTCAAGGCCTGGCTCAGTGAAGCAGGGTTGGGAAGATGGACTGAGTGAGTCCAGGCCCCTCCCACCAAGGTGCCCCTTCAAGCTAAAGGTCTCCTTGCCTTGAGCAAGGGGAAAGGGACCTCAGCAGTGACAGTGCTCTTTGTCAAGAAGCAGAATTAGTTGAACTGAGGGAGAGCCCAAGTGCTCTCATTGAGAGCCAGCAAGGGAGGGGGAAGGGAGCAAAGAGCCCATGAGATGGGGAGGGCAGGTGGGCTGTGGGGAAGCAGATGGCACAGGGCTCCCTTCAGCAAGGGAGCATGTTAAGCTGACCTTGACTTCCTTTCCCAGGATGCTCTCCAAGGCTCAGTAAAGGGGGTTGTTTAGCAGAAATCACTGAAGGTGACTGAGATAGGCTGCCAGCAGCAGAAGTCTTTTGCCCAGGGTGACTGTGAGAAAAATCCCTGGCCTGTGAGTGCTGGGGAGGGGGAGGGTTCCCATGAAGTGTGCAAATGGAGGCAATAGCCCATGAAAAATACATGAAGCATTTTAATGGTCTGGTTCTAGTGAATATTTCTGCTAAACCATTCCCATCAAAGGAAAGAGAACAAGGGCCAGGCAAATGCCTTTTGAAATTCAAGAGTGATTTCTCAGCTAAGAAAAACAAATTGGCTGGAGCTGATACTGTTCATTTCCCTAAAAGGGAAGACCCATTGTCAGGCAATTAACCCAGTTCTGATCATCAGGAAACTGATGTTCACTGTACAGAAATACGAACTCAGACTATTGATGTTGGCCTATTTCTTTGGCGATATTTATTTAAATGTACACTAATGGTTCACAGAATTCATTAGTTGCCATTCTAGCTGTAAGCCCCTGTTTTTACATCCTGTATTATAGTATTCCAGAAATATGGAAGGATTTGGGGCATGTTCACTGGGAGCAACATAATCTGGCCCCACAAGGCAATGATGAGTTCATTTCTCAATTTAACTCTCTCTTTTCTCTTCTTTCTGTTGTTTGAATGCTTTCTATGCTGGGGGTAGGGGTAGGGGAAGCAATGCTCTGAGGTCAAGGAACTCAAAGGTGAGCCAATCAACCTCATTGAGCATAGTCAGTTGTTGGAGAATTAAAGTCTCCAACCAGTGGAAAAGTGTAGCCCCGGCATGGTTACTCTGATGCCTCATTAGCACACTAATAGGCCCTTGGGAACACATTCCCAGAAAGGAGTTTCTGGTGCTTGTGGGCCAAAGGAAGCCACCAGTTGTTGTGAGAATCTCCTCTTTCCCCCTACTTAGCAAGTCTCCCTTAGGAGACTTGCTAGACCAGCTGCCTTTAGTGTTAGATTCTCTCTGTAAACAGGAAAGTCTCCTCACTAGATTCTCACTATAAACAGGAAAGTCTCCTCACTAGATTCTCACTATAAACAGGAAAGTCTCCTCACTGTTATTTCACAAGTATTTGGAGAAGTCAAGATTGATGTTATCTAGCCTTAAGGAGATAGTAGCTAGGAGATAATTAGTTCTACCTCGGTTGTATACAGTTCCTTGTTTTGATATCAATAATCTTTGTAGTCACTACCTCCTGTTATTAGAAAGGCATTTGTACCAAGTTCCTGCCCACACAGTAGGAAATTTCCTCCACTTTTGTATTTGAGACAAATGTCATGCTGTATTGATCTTTTACCCTGTAATTGTAAAATTGGTTTCTAACCCTATATAAACCCTGGCCCTCTTGAAATAAAGTATGCATTGGTTCACTCGCCTTGCATCCCCCATGTCCTGATTTCGACTGCAGTTACCCAGGTTTAACATCTGGCGTCCGGACCCAGGGACCTGACAATTGATCCACAGGAGATTGCGGAACTGCCGAGCTCTCGAGTGAGGTGAGAGATATTTTTAATTCACAGGAGACAAGGGATCTGTGTATAGTTCACAGGAGACAAGGGATCTGTGTGGTGAGCTCCTATTTTTAATATTACGGGGTTATGGGACAAGCTAAATCAACTCCATTTTCTAATCTTATCCACCACGTACTGAAGCGGAATGGAGCTATAGTCTCCCGCTCACAGATAGATGAATGCGTACAAGTGGTGGTGGAGTTTAACCCATGGTTCCCGGAGGAAGGTACTTTAGATCTAGAAGTCTGGGAACGTGTAAAGAATAATGTGGAAAAGGCATATAGGCATGGTGAGAAAGTTCCAGTTACCTTTTGGTCTATTTGGGCATTAACACGTGCAGCTCTAAGTATGATGTGTCGGAATGCTGTCAGAACAACAGCGGCCGAACTGGAGGCTGACGTGGAGAAAGCCATGGAGACTTATAATTTGCCCGAAGAGGTAAAAACTCAAATCGGGCAGGAGTTAAAAGAGATGGCTACATCTGAGCAGTCTCCTGCTAGTGTTGACAGAGAAAAGGTAGCACCTAAAGATAAATCTGTGGCTGCTACTCATACCTCTTCAGAGAATGAGGCCGATTCATATAGCTCAGCAGGGCAGTCTGAGAGCTACAGATGCTCTAGCAATCCACCGCGACCTGCTACGAAAATGAGGCTTAAAAAGAAAAGACCACAGTTGCCAAAGCTGCCTCTATTTCCCTCTTCTTCTGATTCTGACTCTGAGGGCTTTGTTCCTCTTCGGAGCTACAGAGCCTTCCCCGTCATTAGACCCCCTCCGGTGGATGGGGTAGCACAGCCCCCTCGTTATGAGAGTATAGATATGGCCCACCTAACTCAGCTACGGAAGGCGGTAACCTTATATGGACCGCAGGCGCCATATGTTAAAGAACTAATGTCATCAATTGTCTCTGCCTATGGAAACTTGGCTCCTGAGGATTGGAAAGTTATTTGTAGAGCGCTATTAAAGCCTCAGGAATATCTACAATGGTTAATGTGGTACAGTGATGGTGCCGCCACTAAGGCAGCCCAAAATGCTCAGTCCTGTAATCCTGCCCTCCGCAGGATTACACATGCTATGCTAACAGGCACTGGGGATTATAAGCGCGCTCAGGACCAAGTAAATATCCCTAGAGAGATTCATGAGCAGCTGCAGGAAATATGCCTAGAGGCATGGGGTCGAGTACGTCCCGAAGGCGAAAAAGAAGGTTCCTGGGCACGTATTATTCAAGGGGCCCAGGAACCCTACTTAGACTTCATAGCGCGCCTTCAAAAGAACATCGATAGGACAGTACAAGATGCGGCTGTTCGTGACCAATTAATTAAATTACTAGCATTTGAGAATGCTAATGAGGATTGTCAGCGTGCTATTTTGCCTGTTAAAGAGACTGGGGATATACTAGTATATGCCAAGGCTTGTCGGAATGTATATTCGGACTCTCAAAAGATGAGGCTGCTGGGACAGACTTTGGCCGCCAATCTAAAATTGCCCGACTCTGGGGAACTTAGATGTTTTGGCTGTGGAGACAAGGGACATACTAAAAGAAATTGTGTTAAGAGAAAATCGGCTAATACAAAGCCGCCGGGGAAATGCCCTCGCTGCAGACGCGGGGCGCATTGGGCCCGGGAATGTCGGTCTAAAACTGACATTGAAGGGAACATACTTTCCTTTCCATCGGGAGTAGTGCAGGGAGGAAGTGCTAAGCGTTCGGGAAACGGGGCACGGGGCCAGCCTCGTGGCCCCGCTCCAACAAACGAGGCTTTCCCACCGTCTTTTCACTACAACCAGCCACTAGCGGCAGCGCCGCAGTGGACCTTCCCTCAAGCCAGACCTTAACTCTCCCTGCTAACTCCGCTCCCATCAGAGTTAAAACTGGCATATACGGTCCCTTGCCATCGGGGACCTGGGGCCTCCTTATGGGGCGTTCTAGTTTAAATGCAAAAGGGGTGTTAGTTATACCAGGAGTAATTGACTCCGACTACACGGGAGAGATTCTAGTCCTTATGACCTCCCCTGTACCTTATGAGATTAATGCTGGGGATCGTATTGCACAATTAATTTTGCTTCCTTACATATCTATATCATCTTCTGCAAACCCCCGTAAAGGAGGATTTGGCAGTACGGACCCCCATTATGTTTTCTGGACCTTAAATATAGCAAAGAAGCAACCTTGTCGTAAATTTTACATAGGAGACAAGCAATTTAAAGGACTGTTGGATACTGGCTCAGACATAACTATAATCAGACAGACTGAGTGGCCCCGAGACTGGGTTACTCAAACAATCCAGTGTGATATAAAAGGTGTCAGTAGTACACCAGTTTCAGTTATTAAACAGAGTGTTGAATATCAGGATATTGCTGATGGTGAAGGCCAGCATGCCATTGTGAAGCCATATGTTTTAGAAGTACCTATTAACATCATTGGGCGAGATGTCTTAGAACAATGGGGAGCTCATTTAGTTTTCCCTTGATGTCCAGATGGATGTCTCTCCCATTAAGATTTCCTGGCGGTCAGATCATCCAGTCTGGATTGAGCAATGGCCTTTGTCTAAAGAGAAATTGGCGGCTGCGGAACAGCTTGTTGAAGATCAGTTAGCTAAAAATCATATTGAGGTATCTACCTCTCCCTGGAACTCTCCTATTTTTGTTATTAAAAAGAAATCTGGCAACTGGAGACTACTCACTGATCTACGAGCTGTAAATGCAGCTATGATACCTATGGGCGCTTTACAACCTGGCATGCCCCAGCCATCCATGATTCCTGAAAATTGGCATATTATAGTAATAGATTTGCAAGATTGTTTCTTTACTGTTCCTTTACACCCTGAAGACCGCTCACGTTTTGCTTTTTCTTTGCCTCGAATAAACCTCCAAGGACCCCATCGACGGTTTCAATGGAAAGTTTTGCCCCAAGGCATGATGAATTCACCTACTATGTGTCAGACTTTTGTAGCCAGAGCATTAGAACCTATTAGAAAAAGATTTCCTCAAGTTTTATGTATTCACTACATGGATGATTTGCTGTTTGCTGCACCTAATAAAGATGTTCTATCAGAGTTATTGAAAATTTTGCCTTTGCATCTGCAACAGTATGGTTTGATAGTTGCCCCTGATAAGATCCAGACAGAAGAGCCATTTAAGTATCTAGGGTATTTAGTTAGGAGACAAGCAATTACCCCTCAATTAATAAAAATCCGTACTGAAGAGTTAAAAACTCTCAATGACTTTCAAAAGTTATTAGGGGACATCAATTGGCTTCGCCCTTCCTTAGGAATTCCCACATATGCGCTGCATAATCTATTTTCCATCCTTCAAGGAGATTCGGACTTAAAAAGCCCCCGAGAATTAACTGATGAGGCACGTCAGGAGCTACTCCTAGTGGAAAAGGCCCTGGCTCAAAATTCCTTAGCTCGGGTAGACTTATCTGCCCCTATTGGGTTGCTAATTTTACTTACCAAAGACTACCCTACAGGGGTGCTAGCTCAGTACAATAAGCCTTTGGAATGGATATATACCAAACACACTTTCTCCAAAACGTTAACCACCTACCCAGAGATGATCAGTTTCATTATCATGCAAGGCCGTAAGAGATGCCTGCAAATCAGTGGGCAAGACGCCTACTTCATTATCACCCCTATACCTAAACAGCAGTTTGAGTTTATGTTACAAACCTCTGATCTTCTCCCTCTGGCTTTAAATGGCTTTACAGGGGAAATTTTATACCATTTACCTTCTAGTCCTCTTTGGCAATTTTTTCAAAGACAAACTTATGTTATTGATAATAGTTTACTCTCTGAGCCCATTCTAAATGCTCCCAATGTTTTTGTAGATGGTACTAAAAATAACAAATGTGCCTTCTGGACAGAAGATAAATATCAAGTTTTCTTTACCCCTTGGCAATCAGCACAACAAAATGAGTTACAGGCTATTATATATGCTCTGGAAAATTTCTTGATACCTTTTAATTTAATTACTGACTCTGCTTATGCAGCACATGTTTTATGCAATATATACTCTGCTGTTATTTCTCAAATAAAACCCCCACTAAGTTCACTATTTAAACAATTACAGAACCTGTTGCGCCAGAGGCAACACTCTTTGTATGTAGTCCATATTCGAGCTCATTCTAATTTGCCAGGTCCTATGGCATACGGTAATGCTAAAGTAGATGCTTTAGTCTCTTTTGCCTCAGCAGAAGAAGATCATGCTGCCCGGCACTCTAATGCAGGTCATTTACATGTTACTTATAAAATTCCCTTTAAACAAGCTAAACAAATCATTGCTAACTGTCCTACTTGCAGACCCTTGCATCTGCGAACTCTTACCCACGGTGCGAATCCTCGAGGATTAGCTCCCAACGAAATATGGCAAATGGATGTAACACACATCCCTGAATTTGGCCGCTTACAATATGTGCATGTATCCATTGATACATATTCTTCTTTTATTTGGGCAACTCCTCTACCAGGGGAAAAAGGGACTCATGTCATTCAACATTTACTAGAAACATTCGCAGTCATGGGGATTCCTTCTCAAATAAAAACTGACAATGCACCAGCTTATTCCAGTAAACAAGTACGAAAATTTTTAGAATTTCATAACATTCTTCATGTTACAGGAATTGAATACAATCCTCAAGGTCAAGGTATAGTAGAAAGAGCTCATTATACATTAAAAACGCAAATTAAAAAACTAAAGAGGGGGAGTATGGATAGTACTGAGGGATATGCAACTTCTATGAAAAGTATTTACAAAACAGCCCGAGCTGTTATTGCAGAAGCATTATTTGTCCTTAACTTTTTAAATTTGCCTCAAGGAGATGTTTTAGCAAGAGCTGAGCGACACTTCCTAGCTCCGCCTATGCAAAACAAACTGCAGCCGGTTTGGATTAGATTGGGGGTTGGGCTAGATTGGGTCCCCGGGGAGTTGTTAACCCAGGGGCGAGGCTATGCTTATGTTTCTATAGGAGATGGCCAATCCTTCTGGCACCCACTCCGATGGGTCCGGCAAAGAGTGCCCACAGAACATCAAGATCGGGACAAGACGTCCTCATCCAAGCGACGAGATGATCCCAATCCAAGCCATGGCTGCCCTCAGTCTCCGTAAAAAGCCTCGAAGAGCAAGTACAGCCCCTTTACCCTCCTGGGGACAGGTAAAAGCTCTGGCTGATAAAGCCCAGAAGGTAGTAGCATCCACCGGAAAAGCGTTGACTCCTGAACACCTATTCCTGGCTATGTGTGCTCTGATAACCTGCAACTCTACTACGGCAGGGGCCACCTCAGAGGTAATGTATTGGGCCTATATTCCTAACCCTCCCTTATTACATCCATATCTATGGACAGAAGCCCCCATCTCTGTTTCTACATCTATTCCCGATTTACTCTCTCCCCCTTACGGGTCCGGTACTCCAGTTTTTCCTATGGAAGAAGGACGGTCTTTTAACTTTTCTTACTCTCACTTCTCTAAGGCTATCTGCCTAGGCCGCTCCCCATGTTACCCTTTTAGATATCAATATTGGATTCAGCATGGAGGTTCATATAACTCCAGTAGAACTCGGCTGATTAGACTGTCTTCCTGGTCTGTGGGATCTCATACCTATAAATTAGATAATTATCCTATTCCTGCTGGCCTGCCTAAATGTGACAATTTTACTTATCTGAACCTGAACTTTACTGAAAGACGTTGGGAAAATTGTCTAGGAATTTTTCCAACTATTTGGAATACATCCCGACATACTTGGTATGATTGGGGACCTTTTGGTGTGTGGTTGCAAAACTGCACTGAATATAACTCATCTTGTGACCCTACTTTAACTATGAACATGTCCAATGCCATGTCTGCTAAACAGCTTTTAGGGTGGTTTGGAGCAGGCTTTGGTGACCCCCGGCCTGCTCTCGCCCATGGAGACAGGCTATTTCCTCCACAACGTCATCTCTGGAAATTAGCAGCTTCTCTGGCTCCTGTATTGCTGGCCAATGGAACTTACTCAGGAACTAAAGGATCCTCGGCCTCCTACAACTTCACAGTTGTAAAGACCTATAATATCTCTGCTTGTGTTCATTTTCCACAAGTACTGATGGTCGGCCCCATAAACATAACTAAGAATGCCATTACCTGCATAAATTGTAAATTGTATACTTGTTTGAATAACAATGTCACCTTTAATTTTAGTCAAG
The DNA here is from genome assembly GCF_023159225.1 of Perognathus longimembris pacificus. Taxonomy (NCBI): domain Eukaryota; kingdom Metazoa; phylum Chordata; class Mammalia; order Rodentia; family Heteromyidae; genus Perognathus; species Perognathus longimembris. Next base: position 112,948 of record NW_025961323.1, on the reverse strand, counting down.
ATAGGATCATGATTTTAACCCAGCGCAACTCCCTTTGGGTTCCTGTTCGCATGCATCGTCCCTGGGCTGGAGGACCTGTACAAGGATTGGTAATGCAGTTTTTCAAGCGACTTCTGAGGAGGAGTCGTCGTGCCATTGGACTGATTATTGCAGGACTTGTTGGACTGATTGCCATTGCTACAACTGCAGCAGTATCCGGAGCCGCATTGCGACAATCTGTACAAACTCATGACTTTATGGTGCAGTGGCACCAGGACTCCCACAATCTGTGGCAACACCAGCTGGAAGTAAATGCCCACCTTCAAGATGAGTTAGAAGCTGTTAAAGGAGGAGTGTTTTGGCTTGGACAGAAATACCTGGCTTTGCAGCAACGATTGTTTTTGACTTGTGATTGGAATTCTAGTCATGTCTGTGTAACACCTTATAAATATAATGCCTCTGAATATGAATGGAATGATATACAAATGCTTATAGATGGAGCCCTACTAAATGGTACGTTAAGTGAACAAAGCTTGTACAGGGAGGTTTTTGAAGCTTTTCAAAAGGAATTGCCAGATGCCTCTTCTATTGATGATATAGCCCAAGGACTAGCTCAGACCTTAGAAGGACTAGACCCTAGGGGGTGGTGGCAAAGTATTACCCATAGTGTTGGAAGTGCTTTTATTGCCTTAATACTTATGATATGTGTCTTTTTCTTACGATATTGTTCTATCATAGCTATAATGAAGCGTTACACTAGGAATAATTCCTCTGATGTTTTACTCACTGCCCTTAAACTTTCTAGAGAAGCGGCTGTGGAAAATTAATAAAAAAGGGGGAATTGTTGGAGAATTAAAGTCTCCAACCAGTGGAAAAGTTTAGCCCCGGCACGGTTACTCTGATGCCTCATTAGCACACTAATAGGCCCTTGGGAACACATTCCCAGAAAGGAGTTTCTGGTGTTTGTGGGCCAAAGGAAGCCACCAGTTGTTGTGAGAATCTCCTCTTTCCCCCTACTTAGCAAGTCTCCCTTAGGAGACTTGCTAGACCAGCTGCCTTTAGTGTTAGATTCTCTCTGTAAACAGGAAAGTCTCCTCACTAGATTCTCACTATAAACAGGAAAGTCTCCTCACTAGATTCTCACTATAAACAGGAAAGTCTCCTCACTAGATTCTCACAGTAAACAGGAAAGTCTCCTCACTGTTATTTCACAAGTATTTGGAGAAGTCAAGATTGATGTTATCTAGCCTTAAGGAGATAGTAGCTAGGAGATAATTAGTTCTACCTCGGTTGTATACAGTTCCTTGTTTTGATATCAATAATCTTTGTAGTCACTACCTCCTGTTATTAGAAAGGCATTTGTACCAAGTTCCTGCCCACACAGTAGGAAATTTCCTCCACTTTTGTATTTGAGACAAATGTCATGCTGTATTGATCTTTTACCCTGTAATTGTAAAATTGGTTTCTAACCCTATATAAACCCTGGCCCTCTTGAAATAAAGTATGCATTGGTTCACTCGCCTTGCATCCCCCGTGTCCTGATTTCGACTGCAGTTACCCAGGTTCAACAGTCAGTCAACTCTAGAATCCTATTTAGAGATGGAGAACAGGGAACAGGGACTCCCAGTTCAAAGAAGCTCACAAGACTCCATCTTAAACTAATGCCAACAATGATGGAACATACCTGTCATCTTTAGTGAACCAGAGAAACATAAAGCAAGCCCTTAACTTGAAAATAACCTAAGGAAAAAGGGGCAACAGCCATGGCTCAAATGGTAGTCCCTCAGGAGTGCAAATCCATCCATCCATCATTAGAATCCTTGTTCTCTTGGGGATTAATTCTAACCAGGGAAACCATAAACACACATGGGAACAGGATAACTTCAGAGACTACTTAAATGCAGTAACGATAATACAAAGATCATCATCAGTTTCCCTGTGGAAGGGATGGGCCACAGTAGATCAGGGAGGACCCTTCTACGAGTGATGAAAATCATCATGGTGGCGTTTTGCAAAGACCTGAGGCAGAAGAGAGACTCACCTGAACAGGCTTTGTAGAAGGCATGACATGACTGAGGAACAACCCCCCCCAACCAAAACCACTATCCTGAATTCTGTGTTTGTTTCCTTTGGTAAAAGAAAGAGGGGCTGGGAACGTGGCTTAGTGGTAGAGTGCTTGCCTAGCATGCATGAAGCCCTGGGTTCGATTCCTCAGTACCACATAAACAGAAAAGGCCAGATGTGGTTCTGTGGCTCATGTGGTATAGTGCTAGCCTTGAGCAAAAGAAGCTCAGGTGAAGTGCCCAGGCCCTGAGTTCAAGCCCCAGGACTGGCAAAAAGAGAAAAAGGAAAAAAAAGTGTTATAGAATGTAGAGAGCCGCAAGCAGCTGCGCCCTGAAATGGCGCCAGATTCCGCCCTCCGCCCTCCCGACGGCAAGTGCTCTCTGTGATAAACAACTCCTAATATGGTTAAAGCTTGGACTCTGGCTTGCTTCCGCGTACCTGGACCTATCGGTAATCCCCATGTAGCTTACCGGGATTGGCTACCCAGTTTGCACTTAAGGCCAAGCGGGAAGCTCCCCGAGGGTGGGGGAAGCCCCCGGGAAAGGAAGAGGGAGAAAACACTGTTTCAAGGTTCTGGAATAAACTGCTTAGAGAAGAATCCGGTGTTGTGTCTTCCTTGCTGGCCGAGGTGGACGCGACAATAGAAGTTTTTATGGCTGCAAATTTTCTGCAAAGTCATTATATGGGTTTCCTTTTCAGGACCTTCCTTTTCAAATAGCCATTGACAAGATTCACCCATGTCACATGTATCTACAGTTTCTATTTATGGTTTACTACTTCATCATATTCCTTTGCATTTCATGTCTTAATGTATTCCATTTTGTCCACTGAAGGAAGAAAAATACTCATAAAAATATTATCAATAAATATTTTACAACTATGGTCCTAAGAATATATAGTAATAAACACTTCAGGAAAATGTATAGAGTTTAAGTAATAAGTATTCCAAAACAATTAACTGTTCTGGAAACCTTGCTCATTATCTACAATTCTTCAGATCCCATTTCACCAACTAATTAGAAATTTAACCAAGAGGAAACCTTCTGTTTTTAATTTCCTACTGGAGCCTTGCTTTTATTATCTCTTGCTTTTAAGAATCTATTCACAAGATCTTCTCCCCTGCCATTTAATTACAAAGAATCTAGAGTGCTCTTTACATAAACCCTGTAAATCTCCTGGACATTATTTGGGGAATAGGTTTACAGAGAGGGAAAGGAAAGAGGGCTCAGAGTTACAACCAGGAAGTAGAAAGGTCTAGAGATGAGATAACCCACCAAAAACTATTTCAAACCAATTGCAAATTAATATGCACAGGGATCAGAGAAGAATTGAATCTGCCTTGGTATAGTGTAAGAAATTAAAAAGAGGAAACATGAGTGTAAAAGGGAAAGAAAATCTAATCAAAATCAAAGGTAGTCAAGGGAGTAATTTTCAAGGTTACATAATAGAAATGCCAAGCTGACACATATTTGCATCCCTTCTTTTGGAAGTCAGGTGTCAGGAATTAATTCTAAGAAGCGCTCCAACAACCAGGTCATTACATTTTTCAAATAACAAAATGAGAATCACATATGGCCAATAAATACATGGAGAAATGTTCAACATACCGAGCCCTAAAGGAAATGCAAATCAAAACAACACTGAGTTTCCATCTCATTCCAGTCAGATTGATCATCATCAAGAGTATGAACAAGAACCAATGCTGGTGAAATGTGGGGAAGAAAGGACTCTAATGCACTGTTGATACAAATTAGATTAGTGCAAACCCTATGAAAATCAGTATGGAGGTTCCTCAGACAACCCACCAAATAGCTACCCTATGATCCAGTGATACTGTTCTGGAATCTATCTGAAAGACTGCATGACAGGATACAACAAAGGCACCTGAACATCCATGCTTACTATAGCATTGTACATACAGACATGTATATTTGTGCATGTACATATATGTACATATATACACAAAATGGAATTTTATATAGTTATCAGGAAGAATGAAATAATGTTATTTACAAGGAAATGGATGGATATGAAGATATACTGAATGAAGTATGTCAGACCCAGAAAGACATGTGTGTTTTCTCTCATATGTGGATCTTAGACCCCAAAATATAACCTTTCATGTAAACATATCATCATATGCATATATATAAGATATGCAGAAGTGAAAATCCATGGACTAAACCCTTGAACAATGAACATACAGTTTAACAAGATGAGCATGAGGAAGTTGAAACAAAGTTTGAATAGGGGGCTGGGAATGTGGCTTAGTAGTAGAGTGCTTGCCTAGCATGCACGAAGCCCTGGGTTCAATTCCTCAGCACCACATACACAGAAAAAGCCAGAAGGGGTGCTCTGACTGGAGTGGTAGAATGCTAGCCTTAAGCAAAAGAAACTCAGGGAGAGTGCTCAAACCCTGAGTACAAGCCCCAGGATTGGAAAAAAAAAAAAGAATGTATGGCTCAAGTAGTAGAATGCTTCCTAGCAAGTTTGAAGCCCTAGTTTAATCCTTAGTGCCTCATAAAGAAGAAAAAAAAATCTGTGGTCTGGTTGTTCAGTTTGGCCCGTCATAGTCAGTCAATCAGGAGCTCAGGAAACCTTCACAATACTTAGGGCAAAGGGATGGGGATGTGGTAGACTAGCCTCTAGCTCTTAGAGCAGGCATGTCTATTTGCCCACATTTCATTGGCCATTGCCAGTCACGTGACTTCTACCTACCTTGAAAGGAGAAGGAAAAGGGATTCTAGTCTTGAGCCAGACTACTTGGGGCCCTAGTGACTGCCTCAAGCCCCTTACAGAGCCTTGAATCTTGAATGATACCTTTTACATGATAGGAAAACACATTCTCATTCATCCTAGGCAAATGCTCCTATTTACTTCTGTCCAACTATGTCATACATTTGAACAGAGATGACCACCAATAGAGAGCCTCAAAATCCCCAGATTTCATGTTCAAAAATAAAGACAAACCTAAATGATGGTAAGTTTCCTCATCATTCTAATAGTGACCAAAAGTTTCCATCACCAACACATAAAATTTACCAGATAATAAAACTCCAGTAAACAAAATAGTATCTTGGCGCTTCCTTGGCATTTGCTTCCCAACTTTGTGGGCACTTGATGCAAGCTCTTTCGTGGCTATAGCCCACTTAATCTATTTGGATAAAAACATGCCATGACCTCAGGAGATTGCAGCTTCATGAAAGTAACCTCACAGCCAGAAGAACAAGATAAGATTAATGAATAGCTTAAAAAATACTTGGTGGGTGTACTAGATAGAGAGATTTCTACTTGATAGATTCAGTAGTCTTCATAAGAGACTGAAAGGTACAACAGGTTAGACAAAAGTGAAAAATAAAATCTCTCTGTATCCCAGTTTTATAGATCAGATTTTGTAAAGCAAATGGACCACAATCTATATACATAGTGGAGATGGGCTCGAGAGACAGGAATAAAAAAATAGGATAAGTAATTTTAGAAATGAAGATTTAATGAGTACTTGCAGGGAAATTCTTTAAATATCATAAAAAATTAGCATTAAACTTTCACATTCCACAGAGATTCTGTGGACATCAGCACTCCACTGACTCTTGATTCCTGGAAGAGGAGTCTACATTGCCAAGGTCTCCTGGTAGGCTTTGCTGACCACTCCTGCTTGAGCTCTGGCTTTCCATCTTCTCATGGCCCAGAGCCAAGGGGACAGAGAAGAGAAGATCCTGGAAGTACCTGAACAGCTGCGCCTCTTCCTTCATGAAGACATAGTCAAGTCTGCACTTTAAGCAAACCAGGAAGTAGATGGCTACATAAACACATACCACAGCAGAGGTGTCTGACTGCTGTAACAAAATACCTTGCACTGCATGAATTAAAGAACAGAAATGAATGTTCTCACAGGGCTACCACATGGACAGTCCAAGATCAGAGTCCAACAGAGTTTAATTCTAGTGAGGTCACTCTTCCTAGCATGGAGATAGCCACTTCACATGACCTAACTCATGTGTTCATATGAATACATAGGAGCAAGAGGAGCGAGAAGAGGGAGGGAGAGACAGGAGAGAGAGAGAGAGCGAGAGAGAGAGAGAGAGCGTGACAGAGACAGAGAGAGAGAGAGAGAGAGAGAGAGAGAGAGCGAGAGAGAGAACACATGTATTCAGCTCATACTAAGAGGAAACCCATGGCATGATGGGGGTGATCATGGAACAGACCCCTCTCTGAAACTCCTGTCTAAAGCATAGCATTGCCACGTTTAAAGCTCAATATTTCCCCTGTCTTCATGCCAGAGTATTTCACAGTAAAATGACTGCTTTTAACCAGCACATGGCAAGTTATCACTATTCTATCTCCCAAACAATGGCCCTGTTCTTCTTCCCAGTTAAGTATTTCTAAGTTACATGAGGAGAACTTGAAATAATGGGACACGGACACACACGGACACTCACACACTCACACACACACACACACACACACACACACACACACACACAAAATCAATGACTCTATCTATCTATGTATCTATGTATCTATGTATCTATGTATCTATCTATGTATCTATCTATCTATCTATCTATCTATCTATCTATCTATCTATCTATCTATCTATGTATGTCTTGCTTCCAAACAAAGGCATTGGAAGAAAAGCTGAAACCCCAGCATCCTGTTCTGGTTTCCAAGGTCCTGGAGGGAAAAAGCACTGAAAATATGCTGGGCATCAGGGGCTCACACATGTAATTGTAGCCACTCAGAAACTGAGAGCTGAGGATCAAACTTCAAAGACAGTCCAGACAGAAAAGTCTATGAGACTCTTATCTCCAATTAACCAGCAAAAAGCCAGAGGAAGCTGTGGCTAAAGTGGTAGAGCATCAGTCTTGAGTGGGAAAGGCAAGGAGATAAAGAGGCCATTGGGTGCCAGTGGCTCACACCTGTAATCCTAGCTACTCAGGAGGCTGAGAGCTGAGAATTGTGATTTGAAGCCAGCCCAGGCAGATAAGTACCTGTGAGATTCTTCTCTCCAATAGAGTGCTCAAAAACCAGAAGTGGTGATGTGGCTCGAGCGTTAGACACTAGCCTTGACCACAAAGAGGCTCAGGGACAGCACTCAGGCCCTGAGTTTCAAGTCCCACAACTCACCAAAAAAAGAAAAAAAAAAAAAAGAGCAAGGAGCCCCAGTGTCAGCATACACACAAAAAAATGTGTTGAAAATAAAAGCAGCTGTGTGAACTGGCTTATATGTTAAGTGTTTGCCAGAAGACATTGGGTTAATATCATCTTTTAATGGCAAAGAAAATATTCACAACACATTGTACAAATAAGGAAAGTGATATCCAGAAATGACAGATAATTGGCATAACATCTCAGGCAAAGGTGCAGGTCTCAAGTAAAGCATGCTTTTAACCATGGGAACATTGTTAGGCTGAGAATGGTTTGTTGGACCACTAACTGCTACAGAACCATGAAAAAATGATTTCATCTCCCTGAAATTCAATATCTTCATACGTACAGTGCAAGAATTCAAGGAGCTGATCATTAGTTATGCTTTCTCTTCTCTCAAGTATGATGGCACTTCTCAATAGGAAGCACATCAGTGGCTCGTGACTGTAATCTTAGTTACTCAAGAAATTGAGATCTGAAGACTGCTTTTTGCTTTTGAAGCCAGCCTGAGCACATGAGACTGAGAGAGACTCATCTCCAATTAACCAGCAAAGTGCCAGAAGTGAAGGTGTGGCTCAAGTAGAGAACAAGAGTCCTTGAGTTCAAGCCCCAGTAAGACCTTAATTTAAAACTAAGCGGTATATCTACTCTATAGAGGCTGTTTTATGAAGAATCATTGAGATTATAGATAGAACAATGGTTGACTTTAGAATTTTGTCATCATTTCATGCCCAAAGAGGAATCTGTCAACTGTAAGCAGTTCTCTGAAAATACGTCTCATTGGAGTGTGTGATTGTATATACTCTCATTAACAGAGAACCACCCCAGCATGTATGCCCAACAGGCTATTTTATCGTATCACCTTAAAGAAAAATTTTCTGAAGTTGATTATTCTGACCCAAATCTTCAAGAATCTTAGCCTTAGTTATAAAGCCTTAGTACATCTGTGGAAACTGGAAGGATTACAGTCACATCTCCACAAGTCAACACCTGCCAACTAGAAACACTTACATGAAGGAACACAAAAGAAAACATGAACTAATAACATGGCAGCCACCATTGCAAAGGACACACACATATATGTACACCAAGGGAGAGTTAGTGGCTTCACTCATTTATGCCAAGCTTGGGTCATGACATGTAGAAGTGGTGGGATCCCAGGGTAGAACTGCATACAAGGGCTAGAGAGTTCATTCTTCAAAAGACTTGGCAAGACAGTGTGGAGCTAATCTAGCATTAACTGCCAAGCCAGATGGAAGTTCTACAAAGAGTGACATTTTCTGAGAACTTGGCAAGGCAGAATGTCATGGCAGAAGTGTATGGCAGAGGAACCCGCTTATCTCATGGAAGCCAGGAAGAAAAAATGAGAGGGGGGAGAGGGAAGGAAAGAGAGAGAGGAACAAGCTGGGGTTGCAATATTTCAAGGACATACACCCAATGACCTAACTTCCTCCCACTAGGCCCCAGTGATGCCATAAGATGGTGTCTCAGCTGGTAGTATATAGGCTTTGGAGGGACATTTGAGATTCAAATAATAACACAGAGCAACGATATATATCACAGTGCCAACATGTGCAACAACACTGTTTTTGCTACAGGTAAGAAGAGAAGGGTATATGATTATTGACAGGGATTATGAGGCTTTTGCGACAAAATAGAGACACAAACATCACTGTGATGTTTCCTAACAAGCTTCCATCTGCTTCCAAACAGAGATAAAACTTAGGAACATATTGTGTTTCCTGGCGTCATGCACAGCTGTATCACAGATGGCTGTAGATACAGCACAATAGGAACATCATTAAAAACACAGAGGCCAAAGGCCCAGATTTCATGATAAAATCCTGATCTGGGTATGGGAGAAACATATACTGAGTATAAGTTTTTTAAATTATGTAAAGAAATATTTCCACCCACTTGTACACGAAGTTTAGAAATAATTCTTAGTTGGCATGGAAGTGATGCCAACAAAAGCTATTTTTTTCAGACCAAATAAGAAGCAAAATATTACACACTTGACTCTTTTTTTTTTTGGAAGTTCAGTGTTTAATAAGAAATTATCTATATTCAGTTTTCTCAGAAAAACAAAATCAATCCATCTTAAAAACAAAATGAGTACTGAGTCACTGACAGGCAAGTAAATATTTTTAGCCTTCATTTTCATTAGCAACAAGTATGCCAAAGAAAGTTACTTTTAAAGAAGTACAGCTCAAACACAGAGGTGCTATGTGCCTCCGAATACAGACACATTGATTTAGACACTTATTCCTTAGTCTCCCTTTATCTGGAATACGTCTTCCTTTTACAAGAAAACCAAGGCCTACCTTCTGGGCACAGTTAACTGATTCTGAGTCCAGCATGCAGCTGAAAGCAAGCTAGGCTCTGACCTGGAACAGACAACACGCTCTTCCCAGTGGTGAGACATGAAGGACAACCCAGTCCTCCTGCCAAAGGCCACATCAGCTATTCAATGGGAGATGGCAGGCAAGGGATGTGTTAGGTAGAGGGAGTTCCAGGCTCAGCATCCTGGCTGCCAAGTGGTCCCTGAGCCCTGGGTGCACCCTGCCCTGCTCTATGTTACATAATTCATATGTTCCCCTTTATTCCTAGGGTTACTCTTCTGCCCCCGGCACCCCAAAATGTCTCAAGTAGTCAAATAGTCAAGTAGTCAAGTAGTCAAATGAAACGTACACCTGCCAAATCCATGACTGAGACACGCCATATAAAACAATATGTGGCCCAGGACCACATTCAGTGAAACCCACGTGAAGCCACACAGGAGTAAGGCTATTTCTTGACAAGGAGAGGTAGTGCTCCAGGATCAGGAAAGAATGCCACCATAGAGATAATAGCATGTTCCAAACATAAGCAGCCTTTCCCAGCTCCATGATGGGTGGTGGTACAGTATGCACGGGCCTGAGGTTTAGCGGAGCAGAGGCCTGACTCTTACAGAGCTGGGTGATTTGGCAGAGGCTCATATCTATCTCTGATTTTCACAACCCCTTATTCAATGAGAATATTACCTATATTGTAGATTAGAATGAGGTACTTTTCTCCCAAGGTGAACCTTGAACCTCCTGAAATGCTCATCCTCAGAACTCTTAGAACAAAGTCTACATTGTAGTAAACAAACCAACCAAATGCTCCGCAGGTGTTTAAGTACACTGAAATTTGAGATCTGCCATTATAAATGGCTAGCCACACTTTAATGGGATAGCTACCATCTACTTTAATCAACAAACCCTGCCCCTCCTCTCAAAAAAAAAGAATCCTAAACTTCAGGCTGCTGAACTTGTAATTCTAGGATAGGCCCGCTTTGGAACAACACAAACCTTACACCGTAGAAATGAGAAAAGGAATAATTATCAGTATCAACCCACTGGAGCTTAAGCTTCTGCTTGCTTATCAAGATTCCTACCAAGTACAGCAAGGACTTTACAGTCCTACCACCTGGAAAGCTTTTTAAAAATCCCTGTGTTCAAGGCTGCACCCCAGACAAATGAATCACAGTCTCTGGAGGTGAGATCCAGACATTTGTATTTGAAAAAAAAATTTCTCCAAGTGATTCATTACGCAGAAAGTTTTTTGTTTTTTTTTTAACATTGCTAGCAAGTGTGGGGAAGGATTGTCAACCACACACAGTGAAGGAATAGGGAGAAAACACTGGGTGCCATTAAACTAAGCAAATAGGATAATCTAATTGTTCCCTAGCCTATACACAATTAAAATAAAATTTTATTTCCTACCATTCTCTTCTAAGAGATAGAAACAATCCCTTAAAATGTATTGGAATATTTATACCCATACTTGCACTTATAGATGTGAATTGACAGAATTCATATCTATAAGTGCAGGTTTGACAAAGGTATGTATTCACAAGCTGTACTCCAAATATATCACAGCATAAATGATTCTACATTCCATGGATTCGTTTTAGTATAATCACAAATTAGTAACAGCCACACAGATGACTTAGTAATGGAAGACCAAGTGCAAAAGCAATCCTAAGACCCTAAAGCTGCCTTCCCTCACCCCTACTTTTTATAGTTTCAGATACCAACAGTGACACATGATCTAAAAATCTTATATGGACATTTCTAGAAATCAACAAATCCTAAGTTTAAATAATGGGATTTTTGACAGTATATTATGATCATTGCCCTGTTAGATTAGTATCAGCTATTGTTGTTAATCTGTGACTGCACCTAGTGTGGAGTTCAGTATCATATGTAGTTTGAGACATAGATGAAAAGTTCTGGAAGGTTCCTTATCCCCACCTCCCTAGGAGAAAGGGTACTGTTACACAAGTCAAGAGTGTCACCTTCCATAAAGTTCAAGAACAGGCAAAATGGCACACCAATCATTTGAGCATACGGTTAGAGAGGGAGGATGCAGGAGAAGGACAAATTCTTCAGGATTTCCTTTGCAGAGAGGAGAAAGAGACAGCCCAGGAATAGACAAGGAGAGGCACAGAGGCAGATGTGAAAACAATACAATAAAATCAGGAATGTCCTGATTCTAGAGGGGGTGATGTGTTCATAGGTCTTCACTGAGCCCTAAGTACAACAAAAGCAGGCTGTCAATGGACAGGTGGAGATCTATCACAAACCAAGAATTGGGACTGCTCTAATAGGGTTCACTCGAGTTGCAAAGATGGGGGCTCGGGAAGAAAATAAGAGTAGTCAGGGTAACAGCCTCCAATAGCATTAAGAAGGAAGGTCAAGGGAGGTTAAGGGATTCTAGTCAAAGTCAAATGCTTAAGTTTGCTAGAATCCATCCATCTTCCCGATTCTATCTCTGTTTAGAAACAAGAATTGCCGAAGGGTACAGACAAGGTAGACAAGTGTCATCTCAGGTCCCAATGGCTCTTTCAGGTTTTTAACCACCACCACCTCTCTTGCAGCTAAGTGAGGGTGAAAGAATATGAAAGGAGAACAATTCCCAAGTTATACCCAAAAGGATCTAATTTCTAATTCAACAATGCTCAAGGCAGGGTTTTTGTCTTTGAGAGTTACATTCTTTATATTTCTGTAAGATATTAACTGAGTCTTGATGTAGTAGGATTTGTCATGCAGAATGGTACGATCAGTGATAAAGATTGGAGGTTGGGATTTGGCAGGGTTATTTAGTGTAGACACCTTCCCATCCAAAAGATAGTTGATAGGAAATAGGGAAAGTTTTATTCTCTTCTTCATGTCTCTGATCTTGTGATGTGAAATTTGTCTGAACCATTTTTGTCTCATTTCCATTTCCTCCCTTGAAAACCAAGTGACAGGTTTAGTTCTTTTCCATTAGAAATTTCTGCAAATATGTTTTTTTTTTGTTTTTTTTTTTTGGCCAGTCCTGGGGCTTGGACTCAGGGCCTGAGCACTGTCCCAGGCTTCTTTTTGCTCAAGGCTAGCACTCTGCCACTTGAGCCACAGCGCCACTTCTGGCCATTTTCTGTATATGTGGTGCTGGGGAATTGAACCCAGGGCCTCATGTATACAAGGCAAGCACTCTTGCCACTAGGCCATATCCCCAGCCCCCTGCAAATATGTTTTGACTTTCAGGAAGCATTTGAATACATAAGCCTCCGGTCAGCAAATTCGACAGGCAGCCGCTAGATAGGGAACAGATTTGTTTAGCATTGGAGCCAGGAGATCTTTTTAAGATCAATTTTTAAGAGAATTTTGAAGAGTCTTTCTCCTTACACAACCAGGTTCTTAATAATCTGAAGGCAGTGTTCCAGCTTTACCAAAAATATGTTCTGAGACTTCTACTTTGGGTGACGTCAAGTAAAAACAGAAAATAGGCCTGCTTTTAGAATCATCCTGTCCATTAGCGGTGGGTGCTCACATTTTAGGGGACCTAAGACCCCCTTGGAAATGCTAAGAAATAACAGGTAGGCTCATTTAGAAGCTGTAGCTTGGACTAGAAGAGTGCATTATTCACAAACAACTTGGGCCACTCTGACATAGCAGAGGCCTCAACCACTCTGGGCAGGACCCTCTGACGTGCAGCCTACCAAGAAAAAAAAAAGTAAGGGAGGGAGGGAGGGAGAGAAGAAGGGAGGGAGGCAGGGGACAGAAGTTCTTCGATTCTTACTGGACATGGGAAGGTCTGAAATAGTAACCACTGCACTCTTCCAACAACTTCACAAATTTCCATTCTTATTTTTTAAAGCTCTTCATGTTTGAATTCAAAAAAATCACTACTAAGTAATGACAGTTTTCAAAATCGAGTAAGAAGTTTCCCACATTGGGGAATTGAGTTCTTTGCAATCTTAGGAGAGCTGAATGGGTAACCCTTCACCCACCACTCAGGGCCCTGTCTTCAGCCCACAGATTAGCAGAAGTTTTGTCACCCCCATCTAGAGAACTGAGCACCATGCAGAACCATCTTCTCCTCACAAGAAGTAGCAAGAGATGAGGCAGAAGCCACTCATGAAGCTACTCTGTCTCTATAGGCTTCACAGATTTCTTCATCGGGTAAGTTGTAGAAAATGGGAGCAGGGAGGAGGCATAGGACAACTCCCCTAACTCTCACTTCACTGACTACAATCTATCCCCACAGCTCAGTGTTGAGTCCTTAGTCCCCAGCTGGTGGTGATATTTGGAGCTCTGTGGAAACTTTGAGAAGAGGAGCCTAGCTAGAGGAAGTAGCTCAGTAAGGGATATGCTTTTGAAGATAATACTGTGTCCCCAGCTCCCTACCCTTTTCTCTGCCTCCCGGATGCCATGATGTCAGCTGTCCAGTTCCAGCACACCATCATCCACTATTACAGACAGAAATCTCCAAAATCATCAGCACAATAAGCCCTTTTATTTTGAGTGCAATTCCTGGTGCTTGAACTCAGGGCATGGGTTCTCTCCCTGAGCTTATTTTGGCCAAGGGTAGTGGTTGGCCACTTGAACCACAGCTTCATTTCTGGCTTTTTTTGTAGTTTAGTGAAGAGTCTCACAGACTTCTTTGCTTGTGGTGGCTTAGAACCTTGATCCTCAGATCTCAGCGTCCTGAGTACCTGGGATTACAGGCATGAGCCACCAGCACCCAGCAATAAGTCCTTCTTTTAAGTTGTTTTGTCAGGATTTTGGTTACAATTAAAGATACAAATAATTAAGACAAACAAGTTTTAGGGTATCAAGTTTACTAAGGAATCTATTGCACATAGATTACAGTCAATTCACCATTGCATTCAGTCATCATATTTAATGCATATGAAACCAGGGAAACTGAAGGGAGGTATAGGGATGGCGGAGAATGATAAAGGAAGGTCCCAAAACTCAGAGCACATCTTTGCCAGCCCCTGCCTCCCACCCTACCCAGCCTTTGCACCCTTGCCTTAGCCTCCCTTAGAGGAAGAGAGGCATCCCACCCAACTTTTCTCCTCTACAGAGGCAGGAAGTTTTGCATGGAGAAGATGGAAGGTCAGGGAAATGGGGTTTATTTTGGTCAGGCCATTTGGTGTCATTGAGTAAAGAAAAATCAACAATCTTCCTTTTCTGTGATTGAGTGATAAGAAGAGAGTTTATAGCTCGCATGCTAACAATTGTGACAGCACCTCTTGGTAATACCTTTATCTCAAAGTTTTCAATTTTATGGGATTTTACCATGAGAAAATGTCACCAGTAAAACTTGCCCTTCCTTCTACTAGGAATTTGTGATTAGAATGAACTATGTGTACTTCCTACTTACCTCACCCAGGAGCCTAGTTTTCTTTTTCAGATTTCCTTCATAAATGCAGCCTGGTTTAAAGCATATTTTATTTTGGTACATTAAATTAGGCCATTTAATTGCTATTCTAATTGTATAGATACTGACATTTTCTTACTTTAGTCTTTATTTTATTTCCTACTAAGTTTTTCCAACTTTCAGCTTTCTTTTGATAACCCACTGGTAATTTCCTGTGAAGTTTCACTTTTTACCATTATGAGCTCCTCCTACCCAGTAGGTTTTATCGTAAAGTTGCCTCATGCTAATTTTGCCAGCCCTATTTTCTTTCTGCTTGCAATTGCCTAGAATTTCTGCCTTTCTTTTAATTGTCCAACTTATTGCCATTTTTTTTTCTTCTGGCTATGTTAGGGATTGAACTCAAAGCCTTGAGCTTATAAGGCAGTTGGCTCTACCTCTTGAACGATGCCCCCAGACTCTTTTTTAAAAATTTTTACTCAAGATAAGGCCACGCTTTAGTCCAAGGCCAGCATGGACTGTGGTCCTTCTCTTTGTGCTTTCCTTTGCCACTGCGATGACAGGCATTCACCAGTGCATCCAGCCATTGGTTGCAATGGAATCTCAAACTTTTATGCCCAGGCTGGCCTCACTATCCACCTGCCAAGTAGAAGGAATAGTGGCTTGAGCCACTTCACCTGGCTCGCTCAGGTACTTTTTCTGAAAAGTATATGAAGGTAGACTTTTTGCCTTCTTTTCTGTATTTGAGACTATGTCTTCTAACAGGGAAAGTTAGCAAAATTTTCATAGTGTGATTGCTTATTATAGTTTCTTACAGATCATATGCCCTCACTGTGGGTTTTTTAAGTTTCAGAACAAGCATATAGATTATTTTAAAAGAAATATAACAAGGACATAAAGTGACAGTGCAAGCATACCTTATCCTCATATGAACTTGAACAATTTATATTAATGCCTCATTATCAAAGAAAGATTGTAAAATGCACTGCCTCCTTTGGGCATATTATCTTTATTTGTTAGCTAATTCTATGATTATATTTTCAAATTTCTATTTCTCCAATTATCCATATTAAAGGGTACTACTCAACTATCCATCATGATGTAAGAGAAAATATAGACTCCACTTTTGAGCTCTTTTTCTCATATTTAATGATCTCTGCCATATCTTGCAAGCTAAAGTTTAAGTGCCTTTTCATTTTGTTCAGTAAATATTCTATGTCCTCCATATTTTATAAATTATGAACATGAAAATAAGATATTTCCAATTTATTATTAGGTAAATATTTTTATTCAGTGAAGATCTATATAGTGACATTTGCTCAGCAAAAGGAGATATGTTCTTTGGTCACCTTTCTAGTTCCAAGCATAAGTTCCAGGGGATTCATTTTTATTACCTATCATTACTCAGCATTCAGGTACATTTTATTTTACTTATATTGATGTGGGATTTCCTTTGCAATTGGGGGGGGGGTGTTCCAAGAACTTTTAATTGCCTTTGTTTATATTTATTGACAAATAAAGTGTCCCTGTAGCATTAAAGTAATCTAGTGATCCTTTTGCGGCAAATATACTAGTTTTTCTGTTTGCTTTTTAGTGTTACTGTGTTTGTTTCATTTGTCACATTTTCTTCTTTCTAAACTTGCCTTTTTAATACAGTAAATCTTCAGAAATAAATGTAGAGACTATCCTAACAGACAGCGCATTAATCCTTTCTTGTCTGAAATGTAGGATGAGTCACCAGAAGATGTCACAATGTCACCAATAGGATTCCATCATCAAATATGGAAAATCTGCAATAGAATGTCAAATGCAAAGCTTCAACTATATTTAATCTTGCCCACCAAAGGGATCATAGGGCAAATTCCACAGCCAGCCACATTGAGTGGCACTGTGGGAGATGACATGTCCAAACCCATTTGTTTGCTTCTGATTCACCCACACTTTTGCTTTCTACTAGAAGGATCTCAATGCATTTGTAGAACATTAGCTCTGTTTACATGACAAGAATAAAGTAAGCATGAAGGTAAGTATCAAACTATTCTTCTGAGTTTTCCCAATTATCCAACCTATGCTTTGAAACCCCTCCTTCATTTTGAACCCATTGTCCATGGTAGCTAGAGCCAAGGCCATGTTCAGTTCTTCTGTGATCCAAAGCATGGCAGTTTCCAAATTAAAATCCTACAGCTTGACCTTTCCTGCTTCCACTTTGTTTTCCATTGGGATTTGGAGGTTTGTTTTGTTGGGATTGTTTTTGTTTGTTCTGCTAATACTGGGGCTTAAAGTCAGGGCCTAGGTAGTGTTCTTTAGCTTTCTTTTCACTCAATGCTAGTACTCTGCCACTTGAGTTACAGCTCCACTTCCAGCTTTTTGGTGGTTAATTGGAGATAAGAGTCTCACAGACTTTCCCACTGGGCGTGCTTCAAACTGCCATCCTCAGATCTCAGCCTCTTAAGTAGCTAGCATTACAGGCAAGAGCCACCAGTGCCCTACTTAACTAACAAGTTTTTGCCAAAGCTAGGATTATTTTGGAGGAGGGAAAGTGGGAGGGACAATTGTATTTACTTTTAGGAATAAGTCATGAAATCAGGAGTTAAAGAAACTTTCCATATCTTGAAAGTAGGCCCAACATAAATATACACTTAGAAGCAAATTCTTCACTGATACGTCTTTTACTTCTCTCTCCAAATAACAGAAGAAAAGCCTGATTTTCCTATGATGGCTGCAATTTCAAATCTCCATGCCTCAATTGTGGGCAATTATTTATAAATCACCATCATCAATCATCATAAAAGTAATTAGTCTCTCAGCATGTGATGAGTAAACAGCATGAAGTATATTAGTTGCATAGAACTTATAAAATGGATAAGGTTAGAACTTATCTCTGGGTAGTAGGATGATAGCAGTTGTTTTAAAATTATAACTTTAGCTAGCCACTATTTTTAATTACTGCAATTGGCATGTGTTGTTCATCCAATTAAAAAAGCTAACAAGTAGAATAAGAGCAATTATGGCATAGTCTGTTATTTGTGAGATGTATTTAAAAATCTCAAGAGCCTCTGCTTAAGGGGGAAAAAAGCATTATAGGAAAAGAATCCCTGTAAAAGAAAGCAATCAATACTGAGAGAAGGCTAGCCCACTACTTTCTACTGATAAGAGCACTGATTGCCTGGAAGCTTCTAAACACCTGAAGGAAAGCAGGGGGGACCATACATCTCTACTTTGATTCAAAAGGAAAATCAGCCCTCAAAAGTCCCTGTTTTCCTGCCGAGATATGATTTGTCTCTTTCTGATGAATTGCAAAGGAAGACAAAGCTGTAGGGTATCCAGGACAATGAGAAGGAAAAATAGGTACTCTCCACTAAAAAGGAAGTGAGCAGAAGGTAGCACAGACTCTCCCAGCTTTGTCACACAAAGGACTTCAAAGGGTTTTGGTACTCTGAGAACTGAGTTAAGGGCCTAACTAATTTAGGTAATCCTACAAAAAATGCTATGAAATAAAATGTATGCTTCTGAGGCTTGGTGGAAAATCAAGGTTAAAGCATCATTTGGAAATGGTGTTCACATGAAAGCATTTCCAGATGAATGATGATGAATGTAACTGTCATTTAACTTAGGACACATGTAGCCACCTGTGCAGAAGTATGACTACACAGGAAATCCCTGCATCCACTCTCTCTCTGGCTTGGTTGATGATGCCTGGGAATCCTGGTTGGGTAGAAACTGGGATCTTGATCCAGGTGCTATGTGACACCTGGCCTCAAGGATGGGTATTATGCACACAAGGCAATGCTCAGCTTAAAAGTTTGCAAGTCCAGACCGGGATGGAAACAAAGGCAAAGGTCACACATGGCATCTGGAAAGCCTACTCATCGTGTCTAATGCCACATCTGTCAGCATCATCTCGAATCACTAACTCCACACTCACTGTCCCATTACAAGTGAATCTTATTCCATCCAGTCATTCATCACTCACCTCTCCTTGCCCCATTCTCTCAGTGAGCCCTTGGCTAGCTAACTAACTGGGCAAAGTATGTCTTAATGATGCAATTCATAAGTGGTAGTGGCTAGAACTGGGCACATGACCAGCTCCACTGACAAGCTGTGTGATGTTCATTGAGTTCCCGTGTAATGTTAGGCTAATACCTCCCAGGTTTGCCGTGCTAATTAAGCAAAGTAATACACATATAGCCTAATGCAGGGCTGCTGCCCAGTCAGTACTCATCACACCTTTGAATCACTTAATCATGGATTTCTTTAGTTTTATCAACTCAAAACAGCTAAGAAGGGTTTCTAGGTACCATATTTGCCAGAACAGAGTACTACCTGGAGCTGGAACAACTCATGGGGTCTATGATATTACCATCTCATGGGAAGAACTGCCTCTCAGATCACTGGCATTTTTGTGTAGAAAGAATACAGAGCTAGAGTGCTTGTATGAGCATTAAGTCTTTGGGTGCTTTTCAGCGTTGAGATCATCTAACAAAGCAAGAGGGCCATAAGGTCAGATAAATAAAGGGGCTACCAGGTAGAGTTTTATCACACGTTGATAATGGAATCTCATGATTACTCAGTACAGCAGACAATTATGACTTCAACAGAGGGCAGTAAATATCTTGCCATGTCTGCAACATGCAGACACTGAAAAGCAACCAGAGATAAACTATGACCAAGGCAGGGGGAATGGGAAGACGATTCATGTAGCCAACATTACCAACACAAGACAAGAACTCAGAGGACAAACGGAGGATCCATGGCAAGGGTAGAGAAGGGAGAAAGAAGGCAACAGAGTTTCCACAAGAATAGGAAGCCCTTGGAGTCGAACAACATGGCAGAGTCAAACAAACAATATGCCAGGCATGAGATATTCTTGGAGCAACAGTCTTTGGGAGACTTTCACACTTCAATGAGTCTTACCTCCACTTCAGATCAGGGTCCTCCCTCCATGACCTCATCTGAGCCCCCTAAGTCCTCCCAACTCCCCACTCTCAGTGGCAGCTCAGGCTTCATCCTGAATGTTAGGACACGGTCATTCAGTACCCACTCTGAAACATGCCCAGAGGATTTCAGTAACAAATAGACTTCACCAAAGCCTCAATGCTCTGGAAGGATGTGTCTCCTCTTCCCATCTCCTGTCACCTTCCTCTCTCATCTAAGGGTACATAGAAAGCCTGCTCTGTGAAGGCCACAGCTCAGGACCTCAGACTCAATACCGGACTGATATATAAACACAAAGTTGTGAAATGCTTCTCTATCCCCACAACTAAACATCTCACCTTATTGGTACAATCAACACGAATTAAGGTTTACATAGCTAAGAGAGCTAAAAGATACAGACTTCACCGGAGGAAATCCTGGGGAACCCCAAAGATAGCAGGGGAGATTAAAACAGAGAGACCTTACATAGACATATGTGAAAATCCAGATTTACCTAATATTTGATGGAACTTAACTACTGGGCCAATAAAAAAGGAAATTGCTAAGAAATTATACAAACCCTTTAAAACAAAAGATTCAGTATGCCAGAACAGAAGATCAAATTAAAACTATATATCATAAAGCAGGGAAAATTTAGTACCACAAAACTAAGAATGTATGAATGGCCTCAATATAGGAGTAGTTAAAAGGTAGTTAGAAAGCAAAATTTCTAGTCTCCCAATATGAAAAAGAGCAAGGGGAATAAGAATAAAAAAGCACAGATGCAGAACAATGACTGCAAATGAAATAGTACTCCACCTTGGTAATAATTGAGTAAATATAAATAAAATGCAGCATCATCATTACCTATCAAACTAATGAAAAAAAGATAATACCCTATGTAACAAGAGCAATATAACAGATACTGTCACACATTATCCAAATGCGATTGGCCAAAGGGGAGAGAAAAATTCTAAAAGGATTCATGTCCAAGCCTTCTTTGACCTAGTAATTCCATTTCCAGGAATCTATTGGAACGAAATCACGTGTACAATATTTTTACAAAGGTGTTCACTTCCCCATATTTGTCATGACCTTTTATATAGAAATATGAGATGTGGTTAGATGATTAAATAGAATATGGCAAAGCCATATGTTAGGAAAATGTGTAGTACTGAAAAATCACTGAAGGCTTAACATGGAAAAAAATTCATTATATAAAACCTGGTGATCACGGAGGAAACATGATACAAATGTAAATGTAATCTGTGTACAAACAATATTTATGTAAGGTATTCAACATAACTAGGAATATATTACACAAATGCATACATACAAAATATAACAAAAATACTCCAAAATGCTCACAGTCATTAAACATTCTGAACAGATTACAGCTGATTTACATATCCATTATCCTATAAACATTTATTGGGCTCATAATTAGGAAAATATTAAAGGAAATCGTTTTACCATTCAAGTTCTGAGAGCATGAAGAGGGTAAGCAAATGAATTGTTTTAGATGTTATAGTTTCAAATATACTTTTGTAATCTCTATTTTAGCACCATTATCCTTTAAAAAAACAATGTATCAATAGCTCTACTGATAGTCACAGAAGAAGACATGGAATCTTATTCCCAGACAGTCTTTCCATTGCCCTATCCTGATAGGTATCAAATCTTGTCTTCCTGGGTGGTGACATAAACAAGATGGTGGGACAGGAAGATCTCAACTCATTCTCACAGAGCTTCTGACTATCCAGAAAGTTTTGATGAGACCCTAGACAGCTCCCCTAGATGAGTGGAAGTCAACAACAGTAGAACTATATCAGGTAAGAAAACTCATTGCAGTTTTTCCATGTTACCCTTACCCACACTCAGCATGGCTGAATGGACTTGGGAGAAAATGTCTTACTCATGGCTTCTCCCTTGGCAAGGAAACAGGCATGGGCCAAACATTCCAGGTTTTCAGGGTGATACCTGCAGGACTGACTTCTCTCCTGCCCCATCCAAAGTTTGGATGCCCAGGGGTTGCTTGTTGCCCTACCAGAGAATCTGCAGTACTACAAAGCAACAGCAGGGGCTGGGGATATGGCCTAGTGGCAAGAGTGCTTGCCTCATATAGACAAAGCCTTGGGTTCAATTCCCCAGCACCACACATACAGAAAAGGCCAGAAGTGGTGCTGTGGCTCAAGTGGCAGAGTGCTAGCCTTGAGCAAAAAGAAGCTAGTCCAAGGCCCAGGACTGGCAAAAACCAAAGCAACAGCAGATGGAGCCGGAGATGACAAACTCTTTAAAAAAATACGGCAAATCTCTGGGAAATGAAGATGTACAAGCAGAGAGAAAACACGGATCCAGAAAAGCCCCTCCAAATTGCTCTCCAGACTGGTGGGCAAAGGTCTTTCTATGTATGAAGGTAATAAATTCTCAAACTTAGGTGCAATGGAATTGGAGAGTTGGGTTGTGGGGTAGAGGGGAGGGAGGAAGGATAATTAGGGTTAGATGGGTCACAAGGGGAGGGTCCTGATCTGACTAGATGGTTTGTTAGCCAGTCTATAAAGATTGTGAGAACTGAGTGTTCTTACAAATGCCAAAATTATAGCAAACAGACAAATTGTACATTAGCAGCAAGGTCTATAAAGAAACAAGGAAATATGGCCTCATCAAAGGAACAAAAATTTCCAAAACTCTTATTTCCAATTAACTACCAGAAAACCAGAAGTGGTTCTTTGGACCAAACTGGTAGAGCACTAGCATTGAGCAAAAAGAACTCAGGGACAGCACCCAGGACCCGAGTTAAAGCCGCATGATGGCACAACAGGAAAAAGAAAGAAAAAAGAGAAGAGAAACACAATAAGCTATAGGTATACAAATAAAATCAGGAAGAAATGAAAACTGAGCAGAACAAGAATATTAGCAAACAAAAATAAAAGAACAGGGGCTGGGGATAAGGCCTAGTGGCAAGAGTGCCTGCCTCATATACATGAGGCCCTGGGTTCGATTCCCCAGCATCACATATATAGAAAATGTCCAGAAGTGGTGCTGTGGCTCAAGTGGCAGAGTGCTAGCCTTGAGCAAAAAGAAGACAGGGACAGTGCTCAGGCCCTGAGTCCAAGGCCCAGGACTGGCAAAAAAAAAAAAAAAAAAAAAGAAAGAACAGACTTGACTCTGGAGCTAAAAGAATTTAATAACTGAATTAGAAACTTATTGAAGGGGTGCAATAGCTGACTTCACAAAAAGCAAAACAAGTCTATGAACTTAAACACAAGTTGCTAAGTTTTATATAGTAGAGGAACAAAATACCATCAAGCAAATCAACATTCACTGTGTGTGTGTGTGTGGATAGATAGATAGATAGATAGATAGATAGATAGATAGATAGATAGATAGATAGATATAGATGGGGAGGGAAAAAATCAGCAGAAAATGTACTGGAAAAACTATTAGCCAGAATCTTCCCAACTCAGAAGTAAAAGAATTTAAAAGAATTTATAGAAGTTTTTGTAGTGTCAAGGTTTGAACTCAGGGCGCTGCACTTGCGAGTCAGGGGTGCCATGCCTCCAGTCCTTTGTGCTTTATATTATTTTTCAGAGAGGTTCTTCCATTTTGGGACCAGCCTTGGACTCTGAGATCCTCTAGCATACTCCTACCAATGCTCCCGTGTAGCTTGGATTACAGGAATGCATCTCCATGTCTGACTTGCTTGTTAAGATAGTGACTCAATATCTTTTTGCCTATGCTGGCTTCAACCCATGATCTCCTTGCTCATGGTCTTCTTCAGATCTTCTTCTCCCTCCCAAGTTGCTGGGGTTATAGGTATGAGCCACAGTCTGAGCTTCTGGATTCTTATTTTTCTAAAGAAAAATAATCTTTGCCTATTTCCATGTCCTGAAGTATTTTACATGTTTTCTTTTTTGCAGTTGCATAGTTTCAGTTCTTATATTTAAGTCATTCGTTCATTTTAAGTTGGTTGTTGTATATGGGAAGAGAAGAATCTGCATCCACTATTCAGTTATCTTTTTATTATCTTTAAGTAGTAGTGCACAGGAGTCACCATTCAACAAATCTATTTAAATCTACTTGTAAGTGCAGTGTATCTGGACCCACGTCACCCCTTTCTTTCATCATTCTCCCCCATCTCGCCCAACCTAACCCCTACTCTCAATTTTCCCAGTTTCATAGGATACATGTTGAATGTTATGACTGCATTCTCCCTACCCTCTTTTCTTGATTAGTCTTCCCCATTCCTGAACCTCTCCCCACCTTTCAAATACTTTTCCTGGTATTCACGTTGTTGTATTGTGAGTTTGTTTTTCTAAGAAATTACACCATTTGAATTATTCTTTGCAAATACAGTTAATATGTCTGTGTACCCTTGCATACAACTCTGTATGGGTTTACTTGCATATGTATAAATTAGGTCCAGCTTCCACATATGAGAGAAAACATGCATCCTTTGTCTCTCTGGGTCTAACTCATTCCACTTAATATGATTTTTTCCAGGGCCTTCCATTTCTTTTAGAAATATGTAATCTCATTCCTTCTAATGAATGAATAATATTCCATCGCATATATATATATACATATATATCACATTTTCTTGATCTATTTGTACATTAAGGGGCATAAGAGCTGTTCCATCCCTTAGCTGTAGTGAATAGTGCAGCAATAAGCATGGTTATACAAGAGGCTTTAGCATATGATGGTTTGTAATCTTTTGGATATATGTTCCAGTGAGATTGCTGGATCACAGGGTAGTTCTAGGTTTACTTTATTGGGTTTATCTAAATAAACTTTGCTTCCTGGGGTGGTTGAGGTAGTTTACATTCCCACCATCAGTGTGTTATTAGGGATCCCTCCCTCTCCCCAGCCCCGCATCCATGACAGCCTCTATTGTTGTTTGTATTCTTGATCATGTACACATTTTAACTGAGATGAGATGGAATCTCAGTGCTGTTTTGATGTGCATTTCCTTTATGGCCAGCAATAAAAGCATTTTCATGTGTCTATTGGCAGTTTTTACTTCTTCTGAGAAGTCTCTATTTAGCTCATTTGCCCATTTATTATTTGGGTTATTGTTTCTTTGAGAGTTTAGTTTCTTGAACCCTCTGACGTGTAGCTGACACAGGTATTCTCTGAGTCTCTAGGCTGTCTATTTTAGCTTATCAACTATGTCATTCACTGGGCAGAAACTTCCTAGTTTGACTCAGTACTATTTGTCCATTCTCTCTTTCACTTACTGCTTAGCTCCATCATTCAGCAGGTAAATATCTAACTTTCCCAGCAACATTTTCAATATTACTGTGTTTTTCTGGTGATCATAGCATTGTAGTATATTATGAAGTCAGGTAATATGATGCATCCTGTATTGTTCCTTTTGCTTAAAATTACTCTGCGTAGTGTGTGTGTGTATCTGTGTGCGTATGTGTTCTAGGATTCTTTCCCAGTTTGTAGTGAATGTTACATTTTTCCATTTGTATTTCATTGTTTCACTAGCTATTACAAATGAGACTCCTTGTCCAGGTAACTCATGATTGGATCATAGTCACGCTGCCATGCTGTCCATTGATCTTGTGTCCAGCAGCTCTGCTGAATTCATTTATTAGATACAG
This sequence comes from Perognathus longimembris pacificus, assembly GCF_023159225.1. Lineage (NCBI taxonomy): Eukaryota > Metazoa > Chordata > Mammalia > Rodentia > Heteromyidae > Perognathus > Perognathus longimembris. Next base: position 87,560 of record NW_025961323.1, on the reverse strand, counting down.
TAATGACCATCTGACTTTCTCTTTCCCAATCTGGATCATTTTTCTCTGGCCCGAGCTCTGGCCATAGTCTCAGCCTGAAAGTGAATGGAGGTGCTGACAGTGACAAAGTAATTTTTCACAGCTTTTCATTTTTCCTAACTCAGTGTGCTATTAACACTGTGTGTGTCTCTGTGTGTGTAGTGCACAAGCCTTTATTATGTGGCAGCATGCTCCTTGTAAGCCCCTTGCTTTATCTTTAAACTTTCTGCTACTTGATGTAACTCATAAATTCTGCAGCTAGCAACCCACACAGGCAGAGTGTTAGTAAACCAGGTGTAATTCAAGTGTGAACAAACAAAATGCATTCACTGCACATCCAAGGCAGCGTGAGGTATGGTTAAGGAAATATGTCCCAACGTTAGGAGTCATAAGAAAAGAGATTCACTTCCAGCTGGCTATGGGAGTACTCATTTGGAGGAGCAAAGGGGTCAGGAAATAAAAGAGCCTCTAATGTAACAAAAGAAACTGTGGAGCTGGCCTTGTTATCTCACAGAGCAAACCCCATGTCAATGCTAGAAGGACCAAGCAGCCCCAACACCACCACCCTCATTTAGCGCAGCCATAATCCCCAAACTAAAATAACAGGTACCCGGGGGGCATCATGTTCCAACAACAATTCTAGGAGAAGACAGATGATTTCACTAAGAAACAAGGTATCGACAACAAATAAATTGTTGTAGGCTTCACTTATATTTGTTTGCTGTCGGTCCAAAGGCTTGAACTCAGGGGCCGAGCACTGTCCTGAAACTGTTCTTTTTGTTTGTGTGTTTCTTTTTGTCAATGCTAGCACTCTACTATTCGAGCCACAGCTCCACTTCTATTCACTTCTAGCTTTTTAGTGGTTAATCAGAAATAAGAGTCTCACAGACTTTCCTGCCCAGCTAGCTTTCAACCATGATCCTCAGATCTCAACTTCCTGAATATCTAGGATTACAGGCCCAAGTCACGGGCAGCCAGGTAAGTTTCTCTTCTCTGACAGGCATCTCTCTCCATCGATAGAAAAGATAGTAAATCATGACTGAGAAAGATAACTAGGTAACATATTAAGGAGTAGAATCCTCCAGGATCTGACTTGTCTTTCACAACAGTTTAGGGCCTAATGTTGCAATCAAACTCTTCCTATTTCCCCACCTGCCTCATTTGCCTCTTCCCCAGACATTGAAACATCCTCTCCTACCCCAAAGCCCTTCCTAAGAAGCTCTCTGTCTAGATCTGGGGCTTTTTGGACACCTCTCAAGTCTCTCAAGTCTCTCAACACACATTGCTGCATCAAGAGGCCCTCTTGAGCTTCATGTTTACAGCACCCACCATCATCACTACCCATCCTGCTCCAACGTCTTATCCACACTTCTTCTCCGCAGTCCAACAAGATCTCACCTGTAGGGCTATGAAAACTCCATTTAGTAGCTGAAACAGAAGCAAAGAGATGAGTTTATTGCTCACTATGGTGAAAGAGACCTACAGTGGATGAAGAGTAGCTCCAAATAGAATAGATGAGAGGGAATTGTGAAACAGATATATAGAGAATTTTGAAAAGTATGTGGCTCTATGATTGGCAGATTTCTAAGACACACGTGTATGGTGTCAAATAGGTTATCAAGTAAGGAAAGCTGTCGTTAATTGGTTGCCATTTAAGACACAAGTACTAGAGAGCCACTGCTGTACGGTGAGAAAAAAGAGAAGACACATTTTGAGAGGTCAAATTGGGAGCCTTTATTAGAGCTTTGGTGGTCTACAGATGGACTCCTGTCTCAAAGATCTGCAGCCCGGAACAGAGCTTACACAAAGCTTTTAAAGACACAAACCACATGCTTGGGGTGGAGGCACGCAAGCCCAACAAAAGCAGACCTTCCATGGACATACTCAGGTATAAGCTCAGGTACCAGCAGAACTTTTCCATCTAGGGAAGACAGGCCTCAAACTTCCATCTAGGAAATACGCCTGAGCCTTTCCACATAGGGGAATCTTAAGAGACTACTCTGAGGGTGGTGATTCAAGCCATTTAGGGAGGTAATCAATGCAGAATCATAGCATTCTCTATAAGGCTATAACATTTGCATGTCTCTGAAGCAGTTTTCCTAGCTCACCTTGAGCTAGGCATCTACATTTAACGTATGGCCTCTCTCCCTTTCAGTACTGGGTACTCAGCAAGAGGTACCAAGATGGCTGTGAGAAGTTACTCAGACTTAGCCTCCTTACATCATAACTATCCCTGAATGGCTGTCTTTCTAAAGAAAGGATACAAATTTGGTCAGTTTTAAAACCAACTCTCACTAAGGCAAGTCGTAGACTAAATGAACAGATCTAAAACAAGCTTCAATGTCAACTTGTAACCAAGCCTCCCAAGCCACTAAGCCTTCCCTACTCTTCTCTGAGGTCAAATCCTATGTGACAGGGTCCACTATTTTATTCACCCTAACCTAGGACTCACCAAAGCACCGGTACACTCACTATCAAATGACTAAGGGAATTCCTTTGCTACATTATGGATAGCGAGAGCTTTTACTTTATGGTTTGCTACTTAATTCTCATAGCATAACACAGTGGTTGAGGATAGCTTTATAACCACACAGTCGTGGCTACAAATTATGGTTTTTGTCATGAGCTAGTTTGTGGTCACCTCTACCTCCATTTCATTAGTTAAAAGAAAGAAGGGAGCAAAGAATAACAATATCTACTCTGAGGGTTACTAATACCCAACTTCTAGCACCTAAGTCTCTCGCCACATTTATCATGTGTTTTATCACTGAGCATTTCTGATGCACTCCAATAAGATTTTTGAACATAAAAACAGGAGGATAAGATGTGGCTCTACAAAAAAGTATCAAGTAAGGCCTGAAATGAAAGTATTTTTGAGGTGTTTTAAAAAGTGTATTCTTATTTTTGCCAGGCCTGGGGCTTGAACTTAGGACCTGGGCACTGTGCCTGAACTTCTTTTGCTCAAGGCTAGCACTCTTACCACTTGAGTTACAGCACCACTTCCAGCTTTTTCTGTTTATGTAATACTGAGGAATTGAACCCAACACTTCATGCATGTTAGGCAGGTACTCTACCGCTAAGCCACATCCCTAGCCTCTAAAGATATATTCTTACTCTCTGTAAGTAGTTGTACAGTGCCATTACCATTCACCAAAGCAGTTTATGAATACAGGACTTTTTAATCCATGTCACCCTTTTCAATAGCCTCATTCAACCCCTCCCAACCCACTTCTTCCCTTACTTACCTTAATTTTAGGTTATTTATTTTACCATATAACAAATCAGTTTATGTGTACAATGCTTCTTGATCTGTATCATCATTACAAGGTATTGTTTTTTTAACCCTAAGTTCCCTTGATCCCCTTCCCTCCAACTTACTTTTAGCGATAGCTCCCATCACAATCCAAACTGCTGCCTCCTTCAACCTCCCAGCTGCTAATCATTCCTGATACCTCAACATCAAGATCTTCTGCAGATGTTAACTAAGCTAAGTCATTTTCTCCCCAAAGAAATGCTATTTATTAAATCAGTGTGTCAATCTATTTATTTTATTAACCCCATACAATTCATTGTGACCTATCAAATAACTGAAACCTGAAACATAAAGACACAGGATAGAAGACATTTTGAAGAAGAGACTGGTATGCCGATTAGGCCTGTGTGGAAAGAGGTTTCTGAGTTTCAGGATAAAGTTCATCTGCTCTGTTTCCAAAGTCCAGTCTTGGCAAGAATGACAGTATCCCAGGCCTATGTAGGTTTAACTCACTTTCTCTCAAACACACACATAAGCACATGTGCACACACACACACACACACCATCACCCCCTCTCCCCCACACACACCCCTTCACACAGTTTCATCCAGCATCTCTATCCTCAGCTTGGAGCAATCAGAATCTCTACTACCTTTAAATTAGGGTTATGGACACCAAGAAGCCTTGGGCTGAGTATACCTTTGCAAATGGCTGTGAACTTCCCAGAGATGATTGTACTCCCTCTATATGATGCAGCTTTGGTTACCTGGATTTTGCTTTACTACTGTCCCTGGATCTCATCAACACAGACACATTCAACTATATACTGCATAAATCAAAACAGCATGACCTGTGGATGTGGTAGGCCTGGGTATGAGTGCTGTCTTTTCTTCTCCCTCTCCCCTCCCTTCCTCCTCCTCTTTCTTCTTCCTCTCTGTCTCTGCCTGTATATCTTCTGCCTATCTGCCTATCTGCCTGTATATCTTCCCCCCTCTCTCCCTGCCACTCAGCTATCTGTGTTGCTGTGGAGAAGTTTCCTAAGCCCACTGGAATGTTTTCTTTAACTATTCCCATCTTGTGAGATTATGAGCATTCAACTTAGAAACCATAGGCACAGAGCACAAATCTACACAGAGGGACCCAATACTTGGATCCACACAAGGTAATGTACCAGTCTATACATGGCGCTACAGAGAGGAACTACAGAGGAAATGGAGAAACTATAAGAGGTACATTCTAGTGGAAGACAGAACGTGAGCAGAAAAGACACATAGGAACCCCTTTAAACACCACTGGCCTGGGCTAGAACTTTCAAGCCTAACACTTTAATTAAGAATGAAAAACACCCAGAAGGATTCCTTTGGGTCTCTTGTGAACCTGACCTAAATAAAGAAAGTCAGCAGCAACCACACTTCTGAATTTTCTGCTACCCTGGGTCTGGCCATTCTCCATCTCTGAAGACATTTGCTACTGCTCTAAGAGGGCACCACTTGGTGGTCACCATGGGAATGACAGTCATTAACAAGCCGGCTTCCCAATGTCTCCTGGCACCCATATTTAATGTATTCAACATTCACCTAATCCTTATGTGGCAGAGCTAGAACTCCATGCTAGATATACAAAGCAGAAGAAAACTCAGTGACAGTTCTCCACGTACCACTGTCAATTGAATGTTTGAGCGAAGCTGATGAGAGAAAAATAAAGACCAAGTTCTTGTTCTAGCTTAGACCATGCCCTTAGCAACTCACCTTCCCTGTCTGTAGACTCTCTCCCTCACCAGAAGGACGCTATTTGGGAACAAATGGCCTTCCTTTACACCTTCCCCCTCTCGCTTCTATCATCCATCTTCCCAACTGTAGTAGACCAGCCTCCTTCCATTTCTAAAATGAAATGTTCCCACTCAATCATTAGGAAGGGCATGGTACTCATTTCCTTCTCTGTCTCCAAGTACTTCCTTTTTTATTCTCATGAAATTCCCTTCTTTCTGCTAAGATGCAGAGAGCTGAGGGGCAGCAGATTAAGTTCAAAGGGGAGCATGCTAGCCCACTGGGCTCCCAGGATCAACTGTGACATTCTGAACATTTCAGAATTCTTCCTCCACAATTTCCTGTGCGCACCTTAGTGACTCTCTAGTTTTAATCCCCCGAGGATAGACAGACTAGGAAAAGAGATGAATTTTAAATGGAGTCCCTATTGATGACTCTGATGGGCAACTGGATTGGGTTCAGGCCATTGTGAGTCCAGAAATTACGTGTAGCTATTAAAAAAGAAAATTGACTTTCTTGGGTAGCCGGAAGGCAATTTAGAAAAAGGAGCTCTATCAAATGTGTTCTGAGTCCTGGAAAGATCTAGTGAAATAAGTTTCGTGTCTCTCAAGACCATCACTTATAAAAAGTTGGGTCTATTTTTAGATGTGTAGGTTTTCTCAGCAGGTAGGACTGCATGCACTAAGGGAACTCATGAGGCCGGCAAGATGGTAGGAAGGACTAGGGGAGCCATGGGTGCTCAGAGGGTGGCCAGGGCTGTGCTCTGATGTGAGGATTGGCCTCTACACCAAGACCCCTCTACTGAAGAGTAGAGGCTTCATGTGCTCAGGTCTGGTCCAACCTGGGGCATTCAGCAAGAGTATTTAAGGAGAGGGAATGTAAAAAAAAATGCTTACCTTGTGTGCATAGGCATAGCTATGTTCACCTACACAACACCTGCAAGAGTAGTCAAAGGAGAAAACCCAGATTTACAAAACCAGAAGCTACGTGAAATATGACCCATGTCTCTAAGACAGGTTGTCTTTTCCCTACGGGGAACAAGAAGCAGGATATAAGATCAAAGCAGGGTCCTGATCATACTGGAGAGGATTGAGCTAGTGGCAAAGAGAAGCTTGTTGATTCTACAGGACCTGAGTTCAAATCCTGGCTCAGTCACTTACTAGATGTAACCTGCAGAAAGTCTGTTTCCTCCTCTTTAAGTGGAAAGAGTTAAGCTCTTGTGAGGAGTCAGTGTCAAATGCTCCAACTGTGGGTCCTAGAATGCAGTGGTGAAGTGCCCTACAACATATGCATTTCCCTTCCACAAAGGCAATGGATAGGAATGACTGGCTATCACCAATATCTCAAAAGAATGTAAAAAAAGGAGAGAAGGGTCATAGTGCAGGTGCAGGACTTGAGCTAGGCTCTGGACAAAAGTGGAACTGTGAGTGAATGATAAGGAGGCCTGAGGAGTCACACAGCAGACAGGCAGCCCCTCTTTCCACAAGCCTTCCACATGTCCCTTCTTGCCACCGCCTGGGGTTTGTCTACTGATGGATTCCACAGGTCCCTTAGAAAAACATGATTGGAGAGAAGCAGTCACTGTGTCAACTACTTCACATTCCCTGTACCAAAAACAGTACTTGGCACACAGTGGGTGCTTAATAAATATCAGCTACTGTTATTAAAATGCTTTAAATAGGCCTGGCACATGATGATGACATATGTTCAATAAATATTAACATTAGTGAATATCTCTTTACAATTAGTAAAAAGAGAGAAAGAGAGAGAACACAAGACAGCAAGGGATTATTGAACACTGGAGAATAGTCACAGAACTGCATGGAAAGAGGAAGGAGAATTAACAGAGCAGCTGGGTCATAGAGGTTAGAAAACTGTGCCAACTGGGGAGGGCATATCTCAGACTATGGAGCCCTGGGTTTGTGCAGAGTACTAGGACAGAAAACAAAAGAAAAATGAAAATAGTCAATACTGGAACAAGGGTGCAGTCATGAAAGGGGAAGAATGAGCATTTTTCTGGCAAAGGAAGAAGCAGGTCCTTGGGCTATGTCCGGTTCTGATTGTAAGCAATTGCCCTGAGATGGCCTCTTTGGCCTATTCCTTTCCTTTCCTCTTCTCAAACCATTCAGAAGTCCAGACTCTGGCAAAGTCCACAAGTGCCTAGCGCTTAGCTGGAAGCTGAACATCACTCTAATTAGCAGGCTTGTAATTTGTGCTCCAGATAGACTGGTTAGCTGGATCAGCTCCTCCGCAAATGTGCCTACTGTATACCAAGAAGGCTCTCTGCAGTCATGTGCACAGCTCCATAGTCACACAGGACTGTGGTGGAATCACAGCCTGGCCCTTCTGGCGCTCTCATGGGTAGATCAGGACTCCAAGAAGCCATGACTGCCCAAGTACCCTCCCTCAGGTAGCATCAGGTAACGTGTCATTCCAGAACACTCTGAAAAGCACTGAGCAAAAATTCCCAAGGCTGTCTTTCAAAACAAATTAAGATGCTGCTAAATTAGATTGTAAACAAGCATGAGCCATGGCAAAGTCCCGTCGAGCCTCCTCTCAACCATTAACAGAGATTAAAATGGCAGCCATTCCGGCACTAATCAAAAACTATAATGACCCCTGGCTGTATTTTCATGGAAGAGTTGCCCTGATTTCAGAGCATGAGCAAAAAAATCAAGAGGAGACATGAAAGTTCAGCTCCCTGCAAGCCTCTGCCAGCCCCAGGCCTTCCCATGTATTCTGAACACAGGCAATAGACAGGGGACGGACAGACCCATCCAGCACACCTTGCCAGCCTAGGAATTCCTTGCAGCTCTACTTGCACAGAGAAAAGGCTAGTGGTGTACCTGTGGGTATTTGTTTTGTGTCTGTACTAGGGCTTGAACTCAGGGCCTGGATGCCGTCCCTTAGCTGTTTCCGCTCAAAGCCAGCACTCTATTACTTGAGCCATAGCTCCACATCAGGCTTTTCCATGTTGAGTGGGAGATAAGAGTCTCATGGACTTTCCTGCCCAAGCTGGTGTCAAACCATAATCCTCACATCTGAGCTTCCAGAGTAGCAAGGATGCTAGGCATGAGTCATTGGCACCCTGCTATGTATCTGCATTTTATTTTCAAGCATTGAATGCCCCTTAAACACTGCTTTCAGCTTCTTCTTGAACTGAAAACCATGCAAAATTGTAAATTCTCCCAGAGAAGCATAATCATTGCCATTACCATATTTCAGAATTACCAGGTGAGACTAATAAGTTTGCAACTGTTTTGAATATCAAAACTACATTTAGAGGACATCCTCTCCTTGCTGCAAGACAGTGAGCTCAGAAGACACAAACCACACACTTGCTACAAGTCCCTGAACCTGTCTCTTTTTTTGTGTGCTAGTCCTGGGGCTTTAACTCAGGGCCTGGACACTGTCTCTGATTTGTTTTTTTTTTTTTTGCTTAAGACTAATGTTCTATCACTGAAGTCACAGCTCTACCTCTAGTTTTTGTGTGGCTAATTAGAGATGAGAGTCTCAAGAACATTCCTGCCTGGGCTAGTTTCAAACTGTGATCCTCAGATCTCAGCCTCCTGAGCAGCTAGGATGACAGATGTGAGCCACTAGCACCTAGCCATATATTATTTTTTTAAACTCACAACTGAACTTGCAAGTAAAGGCGATATTAACAGGCACATGAAGCATAGGAACAACTGAAAACTAGAAGTAAGCATGGAGTTGCCTGTGAATTCTGTCCTTAGGGAGTGAGCCATGGGAAGGGAAAGAAGGGAGCCAGGATGAATAGAGGACCAGAAGTAAGCATCTCCCAGTAGGTAGGCAAGAGAGGCAAAGCCTATGCAGCCTACCCAAGGCCAAAGGCTGCTGTCCCAAGTGAAGCCTCTCAAAAAGCAGCAGCCCCAGGAAAAAGAGGTTCAGAAATGTCTCCCAGCAGCTCAGGTCATGGGCCTGTCTGTCATCTGCCTATCAGTCTGTTGTCTGTCTGTCTGTCTTCAAGGAAAGAAAACAGTTTCCCTACACAATTTAAACTCTGGACCGTTAACTTTGGAACATTTGAGGGTTATCAACTTAGGCTGTTTTCATGGCCCAGAAATGCCAAGTTTGATGAATTAACATAAAAACGGGTCCCAGGTCAATGAGGGGCATGGGAAAAGCTGGAGCAGAATTCCCACAACCCCCGCTGCGGACAAGTCCCCAGGAAAAGTCAGACACATTAAAACCTCATACTACAAAGGCACTCCGGTGAAGAGCGGGTGGCTGCTACCAAGAACTGGAAACGATAGAACAATTTAGAAGAGAATTTAGGGAAATATGTTTGAAATGAGACTAAAGCTAATCTCCTTAAGGTGCCAAAATTGCTAGGAGCCAACACCTATTCCCTATTTTTTAAATAGTAAAACAAAAACTATGTCTTATAAATCTAGGACTAAAAGAACAATTTCATAACCTAATTAATATGTTAGCATTGGTCTTGATGATGTACTTTTTTTTTTTTTGGCCAGTCCTGGGCCTTGGACTCAGGGCCGGAGCACCGTCCCTGGCTTCTTCCCGCTCAAGGCTATCACTCTGCCACTTGAGCCACAGCGCCGCTTCTGGCCGTTTTCTGTATATGTGGTGCTGGGGAATCGAACCTAGGGCCTCGTGTATCCGAGGCAGGCACTCTTGCCACTAGGCTATATCCCCAGCCCTTGATGATGTACTTTGATAAACTCATTTTAATGCCAGGAGTAAACCAAGAAGAGTTACCATCAGTGACTCTGCTCAATCTCATTATGTGGATGGTTGAAGCAAACATTTTTTAAAGGGCTTAATGGCAAATCCTTTAAACTTTGCTTACTATGTAAGTCTATACAACTCTGCCACTGTAATGCAAAAGGAGCTATGGACAGTATGGGAGTTGATATGCTTCAATAAAACAAAACAAAGGGCCAGTAAAATGCTAGTGGCTCATGCCTATAATCCTAGCTACTCAGGAGGCTGAGCTATGAGGATCATGGTTCGAAGCCAGCCTGGGCAGGAAGGTTCTTAAGACTCTCATCTCGAATTAACCACGAGAAATCAGGAAATGGTGGTACAGCACTAACCTTGAGCAAAAGAGCTCAGGGACAGCATCCAGGCTCTGAGTTCAAGTTCTGTGACTGACAAGAAAAAATCCCAAAGGGTATAATAAAAGTCTATATTAATACATGAAGACAAGAAAAATAAGACATAGGACTTTTAAAAAGGCCTCTCAGGAATGGAGGCATGGCTCAGTTGGTAGAGTGCTACCCAATAAGCACATCAGATACTAAGTTCAAGTCCTGGTTTGGACGTAACAAAAAATAAAACAGAAGGAAAAATCCAGGTGCCAGTGGCACATGCCTATAATCCTAGCTCCTCAGGAGGCTGAGATCTGAGGTTCAAAGCCAGACCAGGCAATAATGTCCATGAGACTCTTATTTCCCATTAATCACAAAAAGTGAGAAGTGGAGCTGTAGCACAAGTGATGGAGTGCTAGCCTCCAGCACAAAACTCCAGAACAGTGCCCAGGCCCTGAGCTCAAGCCCTAGGACCAGCAACAAAAGAAAAAAAGAGCAAAAAAGGCCTCTCAGTTTTAGAGTAACATATATAGATATATAGATGTACATATATATGTATACAGTGCATAATTTGTAAGAGTATCTACAGATAAACCATAAGAGTGAATGACAGCTGAGCAAAATATATAAAGACAAATGAAGTCGCTCTTAACCAACAAGAGAAACAGAAAATACACAATAAAAGGAGCCATGAGGAATAAAGATAACTTTAACAAAACTATACAAGAAAAGTGTAGTGAAAAAAAACACATGAAATCTTTGTGATACATTTGGAGAAAGAATACACCTAAAAGCATCCCCATGATCCCAATAAATGCCCAAGAGGGCTTCCATGCTCCAGAAACACATTTGGAAGTTCATCAAGACTGGAATAGCCACAACAAATCTGAAGGAGAAAAATAATTTTCAATTCCACTACCCAAACCATAAGCCAAAAGTAGTTAAAATGGATGAAAACTAGACCAAGCCAGAAACACACCATTAACAAGCACATAACTGACTCAACCATGGTAGCACAAGTCTGCAATCCCAGCATGCAAGAAGCTGAAGCAGGAGGATGGTAAATTGAAGGTCAATCTGGGAACATAGCAAAATTCTGTCTGCAGAGACAGAATATCCACACATGTGAGCATATGGAATATAGCAGTGCAGGAAAGACTTTACATATAATGCAACTGGAAATTTATTTGAAAAAGAGTTCCAGCATTACTTGTATACAAAATCAATCCTAGGTAACTGTGAAACATTTTACATTTCAAACATTTTCTTGTCAGTTGTGGGGCTGGAACTCAGGGCCTGGATGCTGTCCCTAAGCTTTTGCATTAGAGGCTATTGCTCTACTACTTTGAGCCACAGCAACACTTCCATAATTCTGATGGTTAATTGAAGATTAGAGTCTCATGGACTTTCCTGCCTAGGCTGGCTTCAATCTGGAATCTTTAGATATCAGCCTCCTGAATAGCTAGGGTTACAGGTGGGAGCCAATAGCACCCAGCTTACAATTCAAAACTTTTAAAAGAATGTATAGGTAACTTGTATGTGTGTATTTGCGTATGCACACACATGTACTAGTCTTGGGGCTTGAACTCAAGGCATGAGCATTATCCTTGAGCATTTTTACTTAAGGCTAGCACTCTAACATTTGAGCCATAACTCCCCTTCTGGCTTTTTGCTGGTTAAGTGGAGATAAGACTCTCACAGACATTCCTACCTGGGCTGGGTTCAAAATGGAATCCTCAGTTCTCAGCCTTCTGAGTAGCTAGGATTCCAGGTGCTGAGATGTGGGAGCCAGGCAGGTGACCATATTTTATGACATTGAGGTGAAGCCCAATTTCCACACTACATACCCCAAAGTCTACACCATGGAGAGGGTGAATATGAATCTATGAGAATTAGCACTGCCTCTCCACAAGCAACACCACAGCCCACTAGCAATGTACCCCCAGACAGTGTCAAGACACTGACAACAAATTAAAATGCCTAGCATAATGTAATGATAATGTGCATATTATAGATGATTCTTGTACATTGTTAATAAAAGTTCGATGAGCATAGAAAAGAGGTAGACATGGACAGGCTTTTGGCAGCCAGTGAGTATGAAGAGATGCGACACCACACTAGTGAGCGAGAAGAACTAATGAAGGTGAGGAGGTGCGTCCAGAGCAGTCAGATTAACCAAATGAAAAACTGGCTACACCAAGAGACTGTGGAGACACAGTAATTGCTGGTGGCAACATAGTGACAAAGCTTTGGAGAGTGGCTTGGAAACACCCACTGAATGGAAGATGCGCATATTGTTAGAACACAGCAATTTCTCCTTGAGGTACAAGGGGCTGCCGGACACTCATCCACACACACCTTTACTGCACCACTCTCTGTTATAGCAGGGGGGAAGAAGTAGTCATCATAACCTCTTAGGTGAAGAGGTGAATAAACAGACTTATTCGTTCAGTGGAATATTATAGAACAATGAAAGCGAAATGAATAGGATAGGAAAGAAGCATACAACAGCTTAGGAAGGAGGCATAGGATACAAGATAATACAACTCATACCGATTGTTCAAAAACTTCCTAAGGCTAAGGTATAAATACAGAGATGAGCAAGGAAGTGGAGTAGAGCTTTACTAGTATCAAAAATGCTTTCTTCTAAAGAAAAAAACAGGAAGATGAGAAACACAAATGTATAGATAAAGGAATACCAGCACCAGCTTCATGTTGGTGCTGGACAGAGGCCTGGCAGTCATTATAGGACCATGTTCTGTAGGATGCCCTCATCAACCCCATTCTTTTAAAAAGAGATCATGCTTGGAAGAAAAATGCACAATTCTCATAACTCAATGAAGTCTTCTAGAAGGATGCAGCCCTGGGCCCAAGCCAAGCCCTGTTGGCTTACCCCAGGGCTGGAAAGGTATGAGTCCTTCTTCATTCCTTCCTCAGACCCAAGCCTTCTACAAACACTACCTTTGTCAGACTCAAGAACCTTCACAGAGGGCTGGGAATATGGCTTAGTGGCAAGAGTGCTTGCCTTACATACATGAAGCCCTGGGTTCGATTCCTCAGCACCACATATATAGAAAATGGCCAGAAGTGGTGCTGTGGCTCAAGTGGTAGAGAGCTAGCCTTGAGCAAAAAGAAGCCAGGGACAGTGCTCAGGCCCTGATTCCAAGGCCCACAACTGGCAAAAACAAAACAAAACAAAACAACAACAACAACAAAAAAAAAAACCTTCACAATACTGTGCCTCAGACTTTGAGGGCAACTCAAAAACTTGGATCCCAGAAACATTTTGGTTCATAGCCCTATCAGTAGAAGAGTCAAAGAATATCATCCACTTCAAGGTCACTACTTTGAAAAGAACAAATGTATTTATTCCAAGTCTGATTTTATAGTGGTTCATCAGTGCCAAGAGTCTCTCCTGTCATGACAGTCATGTTATCTTTTATCAGAGTCCACACACTGAGCTGAGAAGCCTGGGAATGGATGCGGCCACCTGTATTCTAAATGACACCGCATCCTTACAAAGAGTATGTCACTCAGTGAAAGGACCCATGGGGTGGTTGTGAATTATTGCAGATCCTTGCCTCAACCAAGGGGACTTACCTAGGTATTTCACACAGAATTCGGGAAACTTGTTAATCAAACACTGAGTCCCTTGGGTCAGCAGAGAGGAAACATTTTTCACAGTGAGATGAGATCCAGCAGCTACAATCAGGACAGAATATACACCAGGGACAAATGAAGGAATTAAAGACCCTGAGGTCACGGTGTGGGATCTGGTTGAGCACAGCCTCAGCCTCGCTCCACAATCTGCTCACCCTCAGAAACCATAAATCGGGAGAGGAGCTTGAAAGGCTGCAGCCCACCTTGCAGCCCAAAATTATATTGCTCCTTGTGAGTCCAGCAAACAAAGCCATCATTCTAGTTACAACATACAACACAGTGTATTCCACAGAGCATGGGCATGTGTGCTCATGAACATTTTTTGGTGATTATTTATTGAGTACCTACTGTGGTGAAGTGTTGGACCAGGAAATAGCTGAAACAGCACATCAGGGCCTGCATCAAGCCTTATGTACATTGTGTGTGTGTGTGTGTGTGTGTGAGAGAGAGAGAGAGAGAGTGTGTGTGTATTCATATATGTATGTACTCATATATATGTGTATATATATATATGAAAGATGAGGTTCTAATAGACTGTCATTTCTTCATTGTTGATAACATAACTCTTTCTACAGAATTAGTCTTTTTTGCCTTTGAAATCTGTAAGATTACATATTCTCTCCACGTACTGAGATTACTATGTTTGTGGTTACCTGATCCAAGGGCTGATAAAAACAGTATATAATGTGCATGTTATCTTACATGTGTGATGTAATGATTAACAAGTTTACTGTTCAGGGAAAATGGCTTCAGAGTGATTGCTATTGTAATGTTTGCTTACATGACCCTATGGATTACTGAGTGCTTTCAGCTTCTTAACTCTTTTACTCTTCTCAACAAACCAGCTAGTAAAGGGTTGAGGAACAGTAAAGTTCCAGTGAGAACTCTTCCTCACTACAAAAACTTGTTCTACCCAGTGAAAAGGGTAGAAGCTTTAAGAGGTGAGGCCTATGGGAAGGAAGTTAGGTCATTGGCTGCAGGCCTATGCAGGGGATTTCATGACCCTGGCCCCTCTTCTTTCTTCCTTTGGTTCCCCAACTGCCATGAAGTAAGCAGGCCTCCATAATGCACTCTGACCATGAGGTTCTGTGCTGCCACAGGCCCAAAGCAACAAGGCCAAGCAACTATAGACTGGACCTCCTGAAACTGTGATTCAAAGCAAAACTTTTCCTGATGTCAGGATGGTTATCTCAAGTGGTAGAGCACCAGCTATGAGTGACAAAGCTGATCATGAGTGCTAGGTCCTGATCTAAACCCCAGTATCAACAAGACAAAAAAAAAAAAAAAGGAACTGAAGTAAAAAAGTATGGGAGAATGGCTCAGATGGCAAAGTGCCAACCTTTAAACACGAGGCCCTGGTTTCAAACCCAGTGCTGCAACTAACAAAAACAATAATATGTCAAGTCACAATAAAGTCATCTTCACCTGAAAGGTCCCTATCTTTGTATATAAGATAATTTGCAGAAGTGGGGAATGTAGGGTGCAATGTAAAGAAGAATGTTTGTCTGAACTTTCCTCAAGGTGCTCACATGATAAACTAAGCAGCAGGAGTCAATGAGGAAATATAAATATCTTATAAGGCCCTGAAACACTTGGTAATCAATTTTTCATCAGGAAGAAGTCTGTATCTCAATAAGATGAGTAGGTATCACCACCAGTAGAAGAGAGGAGGGGAAAAAATCAGGAGAACTGAGAAGAAAGTGACAGATAAGAGGCACAGACATACCTTGATCCTTACAACCATGGATCTCATTCAGTTAAGAATGTAGTGGAAATGGTAGCTTTGGGGCAGGTTGCTGCTTCTGGGATTGGTTCTTCCAGACCAAAAGAAAGAAAAGATGGCAAGCCCTCTTCACAACACCAAACGAAGATATAGATTTCTTCAGCCAAGGAACCAGAGAAACCAAAAACACTACAAAATTCTTCACAGGCAAGAAAATACTCTCAACCCACTCAATAAATGACATTGCTCACATGGTGTTGCTATAAGAAAATACTCGAGGCTGCATAAAAATAGAAAAAGGTTCATTTGACTCACAACCCCAAACAGCATGGTTCCAGCTCTTGACAAAGGCCCAGTGGCCACTTCACAACTTGACAGAGGAGAAAGGAAACAGGAAGGTCAGTCCACACATCATATAACAAATGTCCTTGATTTATAACAACCAGCTCTCCTGAGAACCCACCAGTGCAATTACCTTCATATATGCTCTACCTCTTTAAAGGTCTACATTCACAACACATCATCCTGTGGGCCCCAGCTTCCAGCAAATGAATCTTCAGGAGACCCACTCAAATCCTTCCCAAAACATAGCCACATGCTAAGAAGAAGGGAAGAATTCCTTTGTTTAGAGTGGTTATCTTTTGCTGCATAATAACCTATCCTAAAATACAGTGAGAAGGGGTTGGGGATATGGCCTAGTGGCAAGAGTGCTTTGCCTCTTATAAGTGAAGCCCTGGGTTCAATTTCCCAGAACCACATATACAGAAAACGGCCAGACGTGGCGCTGTTACCCAAGTGGCAGAGTGCTAGTCTTGAGCAAAAAGAAGCCAGGGACAGTGCTCAGGCCGTGAGTCCAAGGCCCAGGACTGGCCAAAAAAAAAAAATGCAGTGAGAAAATAACAAATATTTATCACTGGCTGATTCCTGAGGATCAGTAATCTGGGAGAATATCAGTGATCTAGTTCAGGGATTCTCTGTAGGCAAAGGCTGCACTAAACCACTCAGGTCTGTGGATGGCCAGGAAGATTCTCAGACTCCAAGAGTAGTTCTCATAGCCATGATGTATTACAACAAATGGTACAAAGTGAAATCAGCAGCTTTTGCTTTGCTGGATAGGGAACAGAGTACTGGACTGCAGGCTCCTTCCTCCTTGAAATCACACAGCCTGGGCTCAGTGCCCCCAGTATCGAACTCTGACAACCTGAGGGACATGTCATCTCCCGGAGACCTCTCTACAAACTTGGTGTCCTGAAGAGAGGCTGGGTCTGCTCATGCATACACCCTGTGCCTGGAACATATTCAACTCCAGACAACCAGAGCATCAATAACTTGGTTTACTGTTTATACACACTGAGCTACTCTTTTTTGTTAGGGAAAAATAAGGACCACTCCCCTTAACCCCAAATTTCCAGAGGACAGCCAAGAACCCATCTTACAAAGCAGGCCTTTCTAAGGATAGCAGTCTGCAGCTCCAGTGGCAGTTATTTGCTATATAGTATCTTAGGCTTCTCAGGTATTGGGTCCAGACCAGCACTGGGTCCAACCTCTGCCATATAAAGCCTGGCTTGGGATTGGATGGCACACATACAAGAAATCTCACTTGCATGGCCATTGGCTGGAAGTTTTTCACCATCTGGGCCTTTACAAGGCTGCCTGAGTGTCATTAACATATGACAGCTGGATTTCCCCACAGTGAGTGATCCAAGGAAGAGCAGGCCCAAAATGGAAGCTGCAGACTTTAATAAGCTAATCCCCACAGTGGCATGCCATGGTTTCTACCATAAGCTACTGCACACAGACCAACCTTGGTAGAGTGGGGGAGAGGGAAGTGATTTGCCACTCTTTGATCGCAAGGCATCGGGGATCACGGGCCGGGGATCATTGCCTACTACATAGTTCTTCTCGTGCACCAAAAGAACCTCATTCTACACACAATACACACCAGTTCCAAAGTCCCCTTCCATTACAGCATCAGCAACAAGGTCAGAGCTTCAACCTGTAAGTTAGGGCTTGGTGTTGTCCTGGGTACTGCCTAGGTGACCTAGCTGCATTCCCACCCCACCCTAACCTTGTTTGTCTTTCAGGATGGGATGCCTGTAGACCAAAAGCCTCTCTTCAGGTGGACTACCTGGAACAGGTTGGATCTTTGACTTCATTATAACCCTATCGCATGTTAAATGATACACCCTCAAGTACCAAGACAATTCACAATCGCCATGGTGATGCCTAGAAAGAACCATAAAATGAGTAAGGCAACATGACTTTTGGAAATCTTATACCTAACCTGACTCCTCAGTTCTGTTACTGTGTCTGGAACCTCTTGATTCTGAAGTGTGGCAAAACTAATTTGTAATTTTATCTCTCACTTCTACTCTTGGCCAAGAATAAAACTCTCTCTCGGTTTTCAGTTGGTACTCTGTCTATTATTATTATTATTATTATTATTATTATTATTATTATTATTATTTTAAAAGTAATGTACAGAGAGGTTACAATTACATGGATCAGGTTATGACTTTATTTCTCATTGGACAGTGTAACCCCTTCCCTCACTCTCTCCCAGTTTTCCCATCCCAGCCCCTCTCACAAGTTGTGTAGTTCGTTTTCAACACAGTGTCTACTGAGAACCACTGCTGCATTTGTTCATCCTTTGTCCCACCATTTCTGTGCTTCCCTGTACCCTCCCAAAGACAGAAAAATAAAGACAAAAGGAAAACAAAAAAAAAGAACAACAAAGAAAGATTTCTTGTTTCCATTTCCTGGAATTCATTCTGATAAATATTATTTCATATGATCATATGTACCTAGGTATTGCACCTTTGTGTTCCTGTCCTAAGAACACCCTCCTTTAGTCTCACGGTGTGAATGTCTAGAGGTCTGTATAAATTATGATATCCCAGAGTATTTATTTCTTTTTTTAACCACCCAGTGTGTTTACTTGTAAATTTATAGGTACATTCTAGCAACCACAAATGAGGGAAACCAGGCAACCTGTGTTTCTCTGGGTTTGGATTATTTCACTTGATATAATCTTTTCTAAGTCTGTCTATTTCCTTATGAATGGTACAATATCATTCATTCTGACATATGTGGAGAATTCTACTGTGTGTATATATGTACCACATTTTCTGTCTTATCACTGGTTCCACAATTGTAAGTAAGGATCCAGGACAAGGCTGTCCTTGAGCCTGCCATATAGTCTAGGTGGCCTTTAGATCTCTATCTTCCTGCTCAGCTCTGCAATGCTGGGATTACAGGCACAGCACCACCCCTGGCTTTACCTCCTTGTTATTTAGCAGTTAGAAAAAAGCAATTGGAAATTATTTTCAACACCGTGGTCAGAAATCCTAACCACATTACCACGTTCATCAGGTACATTTTAAAAATTTTTCTATGAAAGTGGAAATACATAGGTGAGATATGTGTCTATATATAGCCACTACATAGCAAGGATTCTTTTCCCAGTTTCCAAGAGGAGCTTTCTCATTTTCCTTTCGGCTTCACAGTCAGCATCCTCAGTGTACAAGCTTCAATAGACCCAATTCAAAGCATGCTGAGCTTTTACCTACACATTCCTCAGTGCTCATTGTGCATGCTGTGTTCAAAGTCAATTTCACCTTTTCATTTCTAGTACACTGGCCCTCCACTTGTAGTACATTTATTGTCTCGCATGGCTCCTGAGGGTCAGGAATTAGAAGGCAATTATATGGACACTTCTGGCTGGGGTCTTATGGGCTCTCAATCAAACTGGGCTGACAATATCTGAAGACGCAGAGGGGCATGTCTACCGCCAGTCCCATGCGTGAGGCTGCCAGGCCAGCTTCTGTGTTTCATTAGCAATGGCAAGATGGCGCTTCTCCCAGTACATGGCTTGACTTTCTTCACTACATTCTTTCCAAGAGGAGGTATCCAAGATGAAAACTGCCATCTTTTGTAATTTAGTCTTGGAAATGACATGTGGTCACTTCTAGCTTCATCTATTTATGGAGGGCATGAATGCAAAGAGGTGAAGACCATATCTGGTGGAGATGGGTTGGGTAGATTTGACCACATTTCCTATCAGTGATCTAAAAATGACGGTCACTGCCAACCATTTACAAGAAAATGTAATGAGATCCACAATAACTATATGAGGTGGGCATCCCAGTGTAGCCTAATCAAGATCAGGATGGAGAGCCTAAGGGTTGTGAGCTTTTTCACCTGAAGAGCATCTGCCTGCTGAAGTGGTAGCCAGCATGGCTCATTATGAATATCCCATGTGTCTGGAAAGTCTTACAGCCCCAAGACTTTTCCCAAGGGTGAATGACTTAATGCAGTACCAATATTTTGGGGGATACATTATTGACATGCAATGCCTGGAAATGTCTTATTAAAAGGTTGGACATACGAAAAGAATTAGCATATAAAGTGAGTAAATGTGTACAGTGTGTCACAAATGCATGAGTAGAATGATTGCCCCTAACCTGGTAAAGCACACGAGTGATTATTTTAATAAGAAGGAAGGAAGACAAATATGGAGGGAGGTATACAACGCAGAAGGTCCTTCCTAGGAGATGAATGCAAGACTGGAAGGAAACTAGGTCAGGCAAGAACACTTATATATTAGAAACCATTACTTCCTTGTCATTGTAAGGGTGATACAATCTCAGTATAAAGCTTTGTAAAGTATAAGTACTTAAAAAAATAAAAATCACCCATCACTCCCAAATTCCGGGAATGACCACGATTGCTTATAGTTCTTTCCTTTTTCTAGACAGCTAGATGAATAGGTGGAGGGAGGGAAAGGGAGAAGAAAGAAGTGTGTGTGTGTGTGTGTGTGTGTGTGTGTGTGTGTGTAATTTTGGAAGTATATAATTCTAGAACTGCCTGTATGCATTCTGTGTGTGTGTGTGTATGCACGCACACGCGTATGTGTGTGCATGAACTGGGGCTTGAATCAGAGCCTAAGTGCTGTCTGGCTTTTTGGTTAATTGGAGATGAGAGTCTCATGGACTCTCCTTTCCCAGTCAACCTAGAATTGAAATCCTCAGGTCTCAGCCTCTTGAGTAGCTGGGATTACAGGCATCAACCACTGGCACATGGCACTATGCAAGCTCTATGCTATGTGTATGTGTGTATATGTGTGTATGTGTGTGTGTAGGTGTGCGTGTGAAATTCACAAATTGAATGAACATGTGGGAGTGTTTTAATCTGTATATTATGAAAATGTGTAGGTTAGAGATATAATTTATCTAGAATTATCTAGAATTCTTTTAGGAGAAATAACATTGCTTACTACTATTACCATGTGATGTTTTTCTTCCAGGCATTTAAAATGCAAATCTGATTTTATGTATTTCTCACAGTTTAAAGCACTTAGGTACATAACAGAACCTAATTAGCCCATACCCTGTTCATAAACACTGATGCAACTCCTCATATGTACTGTTGTCAGCAAGACTCAGTGATTACACCATCTGCATTAGGTTTCCATACTTGTCTATGGTTTCTTCAGCATCAATGTTAGATTTAGTGTGTCAGAGGGCATAGCACTTGCCTAGCATAAACCTATGTTCCATCTCTACTCAGTACTTACCAAAAAGAAGACTGACGAAGAAGATATTAAAACCTGACACTGACAGTTCATGCCTATAATCCTAACTACTCAGGAGACTGGGATCTGAGCTTTACAATATAATGGCAGCTCAAGAAGACAAATCCAAAAAGTCAAAGTGGAGGCATGGCTCAAATGGAAGAGTACCTACCCATCTTAAGTGAAAAACAAACAAGAGTGAATGCAAGGGCTTGAGTTCAAGATATTTCCTTTTCAAGAATCCTTATGCATCTCGCCACATACTCTACCATACCAGTCTATCCTCTCCTCAGAGTATTAAAATCTCTTCTGAGTACTAAAATATCATTACTGAGCTCTATTGCCAGTATACTAAGCAAATAGAGTCCTCATTTGATAATATATTTTCAAATGTTTAAAGATTGAATTCCTTCATTATGAATTACTTATCTTTTGGAGATGCTCTCTATTTTCCTACTGATTTGTTACATGCTCCCCTTCCCCCCTTCCCCAAATGCATTGTCCATTCATTCATTACCCATCGAAAAGGCTTAGAAGAACATAGATACGAACTTTATCAGTGGATGAATGAGCTGTGTTCAAGCCTGAATCTGAGGTATGGGCATTTCCCGCTGTGGTGATGAATAATTGTCTTTAATTTGGTAAAGAGGAGAACCACTCAACACCTAAGATTATTAGAGAAGATGGTAGGTATGGCAGACCACTCTGCTGTTGCCCCTTCAAGACTGAGAGCTGTAATTCTCCATCTGTGTTGCCCAGTAGAACCTTGGAAACTTCCAGCACCCATTTCCTACTCTGTGCAAATGATGTCAGCCACAGTATGTTTGAAGGTGAAAAGGCAGGGCTAATGAGCAGCAACATTTAATGACCTGTCCATAGACAGCATTATTGCCCCAGCATCTACACAACATGGCAGAAGGGTCAGTGTGTATGAGTCAGAGAGAAGGAGAGGTGCACCTTCATCAGGAGCTCCCAGAACCAACCCACTCCCAAGAAGGTGAAATCAAACCATACATACCACAAAAGATACTACCTACCTATTCATACCATAATTAAATCTCAACATGAGTTTTGGAAGGGAACATTCAAACCACAGCACTTTGACTCAGAATCTCAGGCTCATAGTTCTAACAAGTAGGATGAAACTTTATGACAGCAACCCAGCAGATCTCCTTCTTCTCCTCAGTCCTGCCCCCTTCCCTTCTCCCACAAATGTGGATCTTAAGAGTCCCCATTCATGGCCCCACATCCCTAATAATATTCTCAGAGGCTGTTCTTAAGGGTACCTGCTATATGTTCGGTACCATGTCAATTTCTCCTGAAAGAAGACATCTCTCCTAGAAGAGAAGATGAAATCTCCCTCAAAGCTCTGACATACACCTGAAGGTAATTAAGCAAAGTACATGGAAACCGCCATTCAGCTGTGGTTTAATGGACAGAGTTTCAGTGTGGGATGATTAAAGGTTTTAGAAATAGAAAGTGATAGAGGATGCAAAAACTTGTGCGTGTAATTAATGCCACTGTACATTAAAAATGATCAGAATGGTACTTTTTAATATATTGCATTCATTTAAAAAATAATACACAAAAAAACCATAATGTGCCCCCCCCCCAAATCATACACTTTACATGGTGTCTGCTGTGTGAATTATTATCTCAAGAAGCAGTCTGACAAAGCCTGTAAGTGCAGTATAATGACCCAGTGCTCAGCAAATGAGTCAAACTGTAGTGTAGCTCTCTTAATCCACGGGATAATGAGAGTGTTTTTTTGAACCCTTATCAAGGAATTCTCCTTCACCCATCATCTCATTCTCCCAAATTACAGAAACAAAATGCTTATTGATTTGTACTTTACGTCATCTTTGGTCAGCAGGAACTCAGGATTTATATGCTGAGTGGTACAGGGCAAGGAATAAGCTATTTGTTGGGCCAGCTTCCAGGGTGAAAAATATTTAAAGACTACTTCATGCCTCAGATATTGGCAATGTCATGAAGTTCCATTTTGCAGGAATATAAGGGCTCAGTGTAACTAAAGTACATGCTTACAAGTGCGGAAAGCCACTATGACTGGGTAACAGAGTGATTTCTCTAAAAAAAAAGAGCTAACAGCAGATGCCAGCAGATGCCAGCAGCTTGCATCCAAGGCAGCCTTGCCCACAGGACCCCAAGCAAAATCACCTCCCCAGACTCACACAGTCACAGAATTGGCAAGCACTTCTTTCCCACAAGTCACTGTTATCATTCTCCATGTGGGGACCCCAGGAGTTTCCTTTTTTTTTCCTGAAAAGTTGGCAGGCCTTTTACCTCCACACATCCCTTCTAACAAGAGACCTCCATTCAATAAAGGTCAAACCTCGGATAAGGGCAACTGTCACTTGAGGTCTGTGGTTTCTACTTCTGGGCCCTCCACAATCAATGCCCTTCAAAAAACCAGCATAGTGTTATATAAGGCCTATATACATTGCAGGGCTTAAGAATGAAAACAAGAAAATAAAACGAAAAGTAAAACAACAGCAACAACAACACTAATGTAAAAAATGCCACCCAAGGACGAACTGAAAAGCTAATACATTTGGAGCTGAAAAGTCTGACCTTCAACCCTGAGTGATCCAAGCCCAATTCATTGGCCTGTCTAAATCCTGTCTGTTTATCTGCAACAAGGATTTATTAAATTCTGGGTTACCTACAGCCTATTGTAAGATCAAAGGAGATTACTATACATAGAAACATTTCAAAGACCGAAGCTCTGACACACCTGAAGGAGTCAAGACCGAAGCTCTGACACACCTGAAGAAGTCTTTTTTTTTACTAGTTAGATTTTTGGTCCTATCTGTACAAGCAACACATCGAATCTCCAAAGAGCTCCAGAGAATCTGCCTTAGGGTCATTAAGGTACAATATAACCATTTAACCATGAGGGTGAGGGAGAGATTTCCATTAGGGGGAAAAAAAATCATTCAAGACACTTTTGTAATTATTTGAAAATTCATTGGAGACCAAAACCTTGATACCAGTGAAGCCACAAATCAAGGTGTGAAAAAAATACTAGTTACAATAAGTCTTTAGCATAGATTGGTAAACCCTTTTCCACCTGAAACTCTAGTCTTAGGCTTGTTGTTTTGATGACTTGTGCTATTGTGTTTATGGTGTTGGGATGTGTATGTTGTTGCTTGGATTTATTTATATCTCAGAAAGTAACCATGTAAAACATTTACTTCCGTGTGGAGCTTAGTCACGCTTTGCTTTTGTTTTGTGTTCTAGAAAAGGCTCAGGAGAGAATTAAGTGTTCACAGCACTGCACAACATTTGGATGAATTTTTAAAGAATTCTATGAGAGGGGTCAATAATCAACACACAGTCTTCCTAGTCCTACAAGTGAGTGAATTTTGAAATTTCAGAATCAGGTACTTTTTTTCTCCACACAATAGAGGTTCAATTGAGACTCATATATGTTCCAAATTTAGCAGGATTGTGATGACTAGAAGCAGTTACTTAACAACTGTGCCTGCTGGCACCTGACCTGCCAGAGGAGGCCCCCAGCAGAGCCAAAAGTAGAATCAATTCAGATGCAAACACCTGGCCATGTACTCAGAGAAACAAACAAACAAAGTATCCTAAAATCCAGAGAGAATGAAGGGATGTTCCTCCTGGTGAAGTAAGGAGGCTGAGTCTAAATAACTTCTTACAGCCACACTGGTGCCTCTTGCTGGTTGGAGGGAATTCTCCACCCAGGGCTGTAAAGCCTAGGAGAGAGAGAGCATTCATAGAATGCTGTTGTCTAGCTCAAGGTCAGCTAGGAGGGCTTTGCCACAGAGTAATGCAGATGCAGTAGCTTTAGGAAGGCATTTCATGGAGAATGCTGATTCTGCCTTGATCAACTTCCTAAATGGCTAGACTCACCAGCCAGAGTAGCCTCTAAGTATCCTCAATATGGAAGGTTGAGGCCTGTCTTCCCTAGATAGAAAAGTTTTTCTGGTACTTGAGATTATACCTGATGTCCACATAAGGAATGGTATCTTATCTTCAAATGGGGGAAGGTGAACACACTCCCGACTCCCACCCAAGATGGTGGGCATACCTGAATCCCTGGAGACAGGGGCGGGCACTTGGCTGATAGGTTACTGAACCTGTCAGTCCAGTATGTGGGGCTGGGAGCTTTCCTGTGACTCTGTTCCCTGACCTGACCCTATGAAGGCCAAGATCAGCCACGTGTCTCCATGTTCCTGTCCTGTCTCCTGGCTCATCTCCGGTCACCATGGCCTCCCACTTCAGCTCTCCACTGGAGCTGAATTGGTTTGTTGGTATTGTTTTTGTTATTTCTTTCCTCTTGGGCCTATTTCCTGTGTTAAGTGTATTTGCTGGCTACAAGTCTTTGAGACAGGAGTCCACCATGCAGTGGCCGGCCTTTTAGTAAAGACTCCAAGATTCGACCCCTCAAAGTGTGGCTTCTCTATTATCTCACCATAACACATTGCAACCTGAGTGTTCTTTAGGAAAGCTTTGGGGGAGAAATCAAGATGTACTAGATCCAGGTGATCTGTGCTACTTAGGCTCTGAAAAGTTAATCAACTTTAAAACACAAACTTCAACTGACCCTTCTTGGCCTTCTTAGGCTTCAATATCAAACTCCTAGGAGGTCCACACACTAATCAGCAATAAGGATCGACCTGAGGGCCCTGTGATTGCCACATGCAGAGGCCTTTCAGGGAAGTAGTCGGCTCTCTCTTTGTTCCACTACTATCTACATTCTGCATCTAGAGTCAAAGATCAAAAACAATCCCCAAAATATTATATCCATAATGTACAGGCTTTTCACTTCTATTTATATTTACTAGATATTAAAAGTAATTTAAAGAAACCCCTCATAGAAACTAATGACTGTAGTCCTTACCCTCCAGTAGCATGTAATTTTCCTGGCCATCCAATTACCTAGAAATAGCTCCACCCCTTGATGCATCTACTATAATATTACATCCTGGTACTTCACCATCCCCCACAAAAGCACACATTCCACTTTGCTGTCTTGTCCCTCTCCTGGTCTTTGATAATCTACATATCTTGGATCTTCCTCTGGGAAACCTTAGCTATCTATACATCCTCAGACTTTTGAGCTCTTCTTTGGCTCAAGCACCTATAAATGATGGCTTTCAACCAACTCCATCCACACCCACATTTTCAACTGCCTTTTCAATATTTACATTTCTCCTCATCACTTCTGATCAAGATAGAACCTCACCACCTGTCCCACTCCTAGCTTTCCAAGTATTGTTATTCATCCCGTCTCTTCCTATCAAAGCCATACTTCTTTTCCACCCACACTTACATGTTTCCAAGTCCTGTGAATGGCTTATCACATCCTTCATACAGCCTGCTTCCTCTGCTTCGTTCATCATGCAAAGATACTGCAATAACTCGCTGAGTGAATTCTCCTTCACCATTATTTCCTGACTCAAAACATTCTGCACAGCAATACCAGATAATCATTCCTGGAATGGAGTGAGTGTGTGTGTGTGTGACAATCCTGCCCCCAAACTGTCTGTGCTTCTCCTTTTCAAGTCCAGATTTTTAATCCTAAGATTCTTCCTAATCCATTTTTATCTCCACTAACACCCTAGAAGATCACGAAGTTCAGATGAAGTTCGATTTCCAGATGCTTGTCTAAACTTGCCTGGAGGTTCTCATTTCATCTAAATGGATCTTTTGATTTCCATTTCTACCCCTTAAAAGTTATACCTTCCTTCTAACTCCAACTATTTCCACAAGGAAACTTACTCTGATTTCTCCTGTCAAAATTTCATGCCTTAGTCTCAAAAGCATTGTGCACAATTCTTGCTGCATTTACTGTCATCTTTAAGGATGAGGCACTCTTATGAGTTCCTCTTTCAGGTCACAAGCCTTAGGAGGGAGAAGCCCAGGTATCATGCTTTGCTGCAAAGAACATGAACTTGAAAACCAAAATAATCAGGATATGTTTTCACTACCAAATAATTGAATCTCCTATTTTTGTATTGCCTTGCCTATAAAATGGACACATGTGGTAATTATTGTAAATTGATTGTTTATCTCAGGGGTTAGCAAACTATGGCTGTTAGGCCAAATCAAGCCCATTAGCCATTTTTATAAATAAAGTTTTATTGGAACACAACTATGCTCATTCATTTATGTCTCATGTAATGCTAGCAATTATCAGGCTGAGGAGCTTCAACACAGACCACATGATTCACTAAGGCTAAAGTACAGTCGGCCCCTGGTGTCCAAAGGGAAATAATTCCAAACCCTTCAGATACCAAGTCCAAGGATGATCAGGCCCTAAAGCAGAGCATGCCTATGCTCCCCTATACTTTAAATCATTTCTGGGTTATTAATAATACTTCATGCAATGTAAATTCCAAGTGGATTGCTTAGGGAATAATGACAAAAAAAGGGACTGTTCATGTTCAACACAGATGTAATGTCACAGGCCCAACACTATTTTTTTTTAATTTTTTTTATTATTAATTGAGCAAAAAAAAATTTTTTACAAGGTGTTGTGCAAAGAGGGTACAGTTACATAGTAGGGCAGTGTGTACATTTCTTGTGATATCTTACAACCTGTTTTTCCATCCCTTGTCTAGGTCAGGTAGACCCATATGCAATATACACTGTATCAAGCACATATACAGTGTTCACAGACTTGGTCTCTACTGTCTCTCCATCTCCCTTTGTTAACAGTCATATATCAGGGAGATCATGCCCCTTTGTTTTCTGTGTTCTCGGCTTGTCTTGCTCAACATTATTTGTTCGAGTTCTGACCATTTCCCTGCGAATAACAATATTTCACCATTCCTAATCGCTATGTAGTATTCCATTGTGTATAAGTACCATATTTTTTGGATCCATTTGTCTGTGGAGGGGCATCTGGGTTGTTTCCAAATTTTGGCCATTGTGAATTGTGCCGCAATAAACATGGAAGTACAAATGTCCTTTTGATATCTTGGGGTTTGCTGTTTAGGATAGATGCCTAGGAGTGGTATGGCTGGGTCATAGGGTAGGACTATATTGAGCTTTTTGAGAAACCTCCATACTGTTCTCCAAAGTGGTTGTACTAATTTGCACTCCCACCAACAATGGAGAAGGGTTCCTCTTTCCCCACAGCCCCTCCAGCATTTGTTGTTTCCTGAGTTCAGAGTATAGGCCATTCTAACTGGGATGAGGTGGTATCTCAGGGTTGTTTTTATTTGCATTTCCTTTACTACCAGGGATGTTGACCATTTCCTCATATGTTTCTTTGCCATTTTTATATCTTCTCTTGTGAAGTCTCTCTTTAGCTCTTTTGCCCATTTCCTAATAGGTTTATTGGGCTTGGAGGGGCTTAGTTTTTTGAGTTCTCTGTAGATGACAGATATCAGGCCTTTGTCTGTTGCTGTGCTGGTAAATATCCTTTCCCATATCATTAGCTGTCTTTCTATTTTGGTGGCTATGACCTTAGCTGTGCAGAAACTTTTTAATTTGTAGTAGTCCCATTTGTTGAGTCTTTCCCCTATGTGTTGTGCCCCTGGGACTCTATTCAGGAAGTTCCTTCCTGTGCCTATAAGTTCTAGTGTCTTTCCTACTTTGTCCTTCAGTAGTTTCAAGGATTCAGGTCTGATGTTGAGGTCCTTGATCCATTTTGAGTTGATCTTGGTGCATGGTGATAGGCTTGGGTCTACTTTGAGTTTTCTGCATATGGCTGCCCAGTTCTCCCAGCACCAGTAGTTGAAGAGGCTATGTTTATTCCATTGTATGTCTTTAGCTCCTTTGTCGAATATCAGTTGGCTGTAAGAGTGCGGTTTTATTTCTGGGTCTTCAATTCTAATCCACTGGTCTTCCGATCTGTTTTTATACCAATACCATGCTGTTTTTGTTATGATGGCCTTGTAGTAGAGCTTGAAGTCTGGTATGGTGATACCTCCTGCACTATGTTTTTTGCCTATAATTGCTTTGGCTATTCTAGGTTTTTTGCTGTTCCATATGAATTTATGGACTGGTTTCTCTATTTCAGTGAAGAATGTGGCTGGGATTTTGATAGGTATTGCATTGAATTTGTATAACAATTTGGGCAATATGGCCATTTTCACTATATTGATTCTGCCTACCCATGAGCATGGGAGGTCTTTCCATCTCCTTTTGTCTTCTTTGATTTCCCTTATTAGATTTTTGTAGTTTTCATTGAATAGGTCCGTCACGTCCTTGGTTAAGTTGATCCCTAGGTACTTTATTCTTTTTTTGGCTACTGTAAATGGAATTGTTTCCATAATTTCCTTTTCTGTTTGTCTATTGCTGGTGTACAGAAAAGCTGCTGATTTTTGTGGATTGATTTTGTATCCTGCTACTTTGCCAAATTGGTTTATTAGATGTAGGAGTTTGGGTACTGAGTTTTTTGGGTCCTTGAGATATAAGATCATGTCGTCTGCGAATAGGGATAACTTGATTTCTTCCTTGCCGACGTGGATCCCTTTGATGTCCTCCTCTTGCCTTATTGCTATGGCTAGGGATTCCAGCACTATGTTGAACAGAAGTGGGGAGAGTGGGCATCCTTGTCTTGTTCCTGTGTTTAGGGGGAATGATTTAAGTTTCTCTCCATTTAATATGATATTAGCAGTTGGTCTGTTCTATATGGCTTTTATTGTTTTGAGGAATGTTCCATCTATTCCTGTTCTCTCCAAAGCTTTTAATAGGTATGGATGTTGTATTTTGTCGAAGGCTTTTTGGGCATCAACTGAGATAACAATGTGATTCTTGATTTTAGTTCTGTTTATGTGGTGAATTACATTGATTGATTTACGGATGTTGAACCATCCTTGTGACTGAGGGATGAAGCCTACTTGGTCATGATATATGATATTCTTGATCAGTTTCTGGATCCTGTTAGCTAATATTTTATTGAGAAGCTTTGCATCTGTGTTCATTAGTGATATTGGTCTGTAGTTCTCTTTTTTTTGTTGGATCTTTGCCTGGTTTGGGGATGAGTATGATATTAGCTTCATAGAATGAGTTTGGGATTTCTCCCTCCATTTCTATTTCGCGGAAGAGTTTGAGGAGTATTGGAATTAGCTCCTCACTAAAGGTTTTGTAGAATTCGTTGGTGAATCCATCTGGGCCTGGGCTTTTCTTAGTAGGGAGGTTCTTGATTACCTCTTGTATCTCACTGTAAGTTATTGGTTTATTTAGTTGATTTATTTCTTCTTGGTTCAGTTTGGGCAGTTTGTACTTCTCTAAGAATTGATCCATTTCTGTAAAATTATTGTTTTTTTGCTGAGTAGAGGTTTTGGAAATAGCTCCTTATGATTGTTTGAATATCGTATTTACTTGTCATAATTTTTCCTGTGGAGTCCCTGATTTTACGAATATGAGTCTCTTCTCTTCTTTTTTTTGTGAGTCTTGCAAGGGGTCTGTCAATTTTGTTTATTTTCTCAAAGAACCAGCTTTTAGTCTTATTTATTTGTTGAATGGTCTTTCTATTTTCAATCAGATTTATCTCTTCTTTAATCTTTGTAATCTCTCCCCTCCTAGTCGTTTTAGATTCTGTCATTTCTTGTTTCTCCAGTTGTTTTAGTTTCATCGTGAGGATATTCACCTGCTCTGCTTCCATTCTTTTAATGTGGGTACTGAGTGCAATGATCTTGCCCCTCAGTACTGCCTTAGCTGTGTCCCATAGGTTTCTTTGTGATGTGTTTTCTTTGTCATTGTGGCTTATGAATTCCTTGATTTCATCTTTAATTTGATCTGTGGCCCAAGTGTTGGATAGCAGCGTGGGGTTTAGCCTCCAAGAGTGTGTATAGGCTCTGTGGTATCCTTTGTTGTTGAGGGTTACCTTTAATCCACTGTGATCAGATATAATACATGGGATGATGTCAATACTTTTGTATTTGCTGAGGTTCTTTGTGTGGGCTATGACGTGGTCTATTTTGGAATATGATCCATGGGCTGCTGAAAAGAAGGTGTATTGGGTCTCTGTAGGGTGGAAGGTTCTATATAGGTCTGTTAGATCCATTTGGGAAATGGTGTTATTTAGGTCCTCAGCTCCCCTACTAATCCTCTGGGTGTTGGATTTGTCTCTTGGAGAGAGAGGAATATTAAAGTCACCCACTATGATTGTGTTTGCATCTATCTTGCTATGTAATTCTGTGAGAATTTGCTTGACATATGTCGGGCCTCTTTTGTTCGGTGAGTATACATTTATCACCGTGATGTCTTGATTCTGGATTTTTCCTTGTATTAATATGTAGTGTCCTTCTTTGTCTTTTTGAGTGGACTTTAAAGAGAAGTCCAGCTTGTCTGAGATCAGAATGGCTACACCTGCCATTTTGGTGGGTGCATTTGCTTGGTAGATCTTGCTCCATCCTTTCATTCGAAGCCTGTTTTTGTCCCTTGCTGTAAGGTGGGTCTCTTGTAGACAGCAGATGTCAACTTTTTGTTTGCGGATCCATTCTGCCAGTCTGTTCCTCTTAATCAGGGAGTTTAAGCCATTTATATTTAAAGAGATAAAGGATAAGGGTGTTTTTTCTCCTTCCATTTTCTTGTTGGGCTGTTTTTTCCTGTTTTTTTTTTTTTTTTTTTTTCTCCTTGTCTTTATTGAGCTGGTCTTTCTGCTGGACTTTGGCTATTGAAGTTTCTTTCTGATTCTGTCTGTGTGTCTTTTACAATCTCTGTTGGGTGGGCTTCCCCTCTTAATATTCGCTGTAGGGCTGGTTTTTTATTCACATACTCCTTTAGCTCCTCTTTGGTGTGGAAAGATCTGGTTCTCCCTTCGAATGTGAACTCCAGTTTCGCTGGATATTTGATCCGAGGTTGTAAATTGTTATTCTGAAGTACTTGGATAGTGTTCTTCCACTCACTTCGAGCTTGGTAAGTTTGTGTGGATAAGTCGGATGTTATTCGAATCCTCTTCCCATTGAAAAAAGTTTCCTTCTTCGCTTTGGCTGAATTCAGAATTTGCTCTTTAATCTTGAGGTCTGTAGTCTTGAATATTATGTGCCTTGGGGTGGTTTTCCTGGGGTCTGGCCTGCCAGGTGTCCTATAGGCTTCGGTTACCTGGATGGGGTCCCCTGTGAGATTGGGGAAGTTTTCTGCAATAACTTTATTGAGAACATGATTAAGCCCTCTGCTCTGATATTCGGCTCCTTCTTCTATTCCAATTATGAGCAGATTATATCTCTTGTCTTTGTCCATTAGTTCCTGGATTAGTCTTCCCTGAAGCTTCACCTTTTCTTGGAGTGTGGTCATTTTCTGGTTGTTGTCAGCTGCTTCATCGTCCAGGCGAGAGATTCTGGATTCCATATGGTCCACTCTTTGTGTTATGGTTTCAATTGCGGAGTTTATGGATGTCAGAGAGCTATTCATGGTTGTCATATCAGCTCTGATTGTGGAAATTTCTTTCTTTAAAGAGTTGTATTTTAAATCTATTTTTTCATGCATTTCAATTCTCAGGGTGTGGAGATTTTCTTTAAAGGCGGCTTGCATTGTATCCATTTTTGCTTCCATTTCTTTAATCGAGGCTTGCATTGTATCCATTTTTGCTTCCATTTCTTTCTTGGCTTCCTGGGTGTCCTTCCAGATTTCCGCTCTAAACTCCTGGAATTGTTTTCTGATTTCATTTCTGACGCTTTCGATCATTCCTGTTAACATGGCCTCATTTGCTTTTTTATTCTCCATCTCCTCTTCAGTCGTGCTGCTTTTTGGAGCTGGCGAGTTGGCTTGTCCTTTGATGAACTGAGTTATGTTTCTTTGTGATTTGCGCATCTGGAGGTGTGTGTAGATCTTCCCTCCCTTCTGTGTAGGCGTGTCTACAGCAGCAGGTGCTGTTGCTGTGGCCCCGCCCACCAGTGCAGGGCACGCCTACCAGAGCGGGCGTTTTCGCCGGGGCCCCGCCCTCCTGTGCACTGTGAGTCCCCTACAACAGGCACTTTAGCGGGGTCTGCCTCCCAGAGCGAGCCCTGGGTTGTTGGGTTGTGCTTGCGCCCTCCCGCGAGTCCGTTGGGGGGGGAGGAGGCAGTAGGTGTGGGGCCCAGTGGGATCGACTGTCCGGGTGTGGCTTGGCACCCTCAGACCTCGCCTCCGCTGCGAGGGGGGGGCCGTGATCAGGCTCAGGTGACCCTGCTGGGCTGGTATTGCCCACCAGCGCCTGTGATTTTAGTTCCAACACTATTTTTAATACACAATTGGTTTAATCCAAAGATTTAAGATTTATGGATATAGAAGCCAAATGTATCTGCATTTATTATCTTGTCACATATGACAGAAAGAGAGAGAGAGAGAGAGAGAGAGAGAGACCCCTTTTCTAGCTTGCTTCCACATTCCTTTTACTTAGATGGAGAGGTGGTATTTCTAAAAATATTTTCCAAACTTATCTGCATTTAGGAAAGAGTATGAAGCCCTGCGTTCAAGGCCCACTATGGGAATTTAAAAAAAAAATACAATAAAAGAGCTTCTTTGAAAACAGCATGGTATTGGTATAAAAACAGATCGGAAGACCAATGGCTTAGAATTGAAGATCCAGAAATAAAACCGCACTCTTACAGCCAACTGATATTCGACAAGGGAGCTAAAGACATACAATGGAATAAACATAGCCTCTTCAACTACTGGTGCTGGGAGAACTGGGCAGCCATACACAGAAAACTCAAAGTAGACCCAAGCCATGCACCAAGATCAACTCAAAATGGATCAAGGACCTCAATATCAGACCTGAATCCTTGAAACTACTGAAGGACAGAGTAGGAAAGACGCTAGAACTTATAGGCACAGGAAGGAACTTCCTGAATATATTCCCAGGGGCACAACAAATAGGGGAAAGACTCGACAAATGGCACTACTACAAAT
Source organism: Perognathus longimembris pacificus (assembly GCF_023159225.1). Classification (NCBI taxonomy): domain Eukaryota; kingdom Metazoa; phylum Chordata; class Mammalia; order Rodentia; family Heteromyidae; genus Perognathus; species Perognathus longimembris. The sequence continues at coordinate 53,656 of NW_025961323.1, read as the reverse complement.
TAAAAAGTTTCTGCACAGCTAAGATCATAGCCACCAAAAATAGAAAGACAGCCAACGATATGGGAAAGGATATTTACCAGCACAGCAACAGACAAAGGCCTGATATCGGTCATCTACAGAAAACTCAAAAAACTAAGCCCCTCCAAGCCCAATAAACCTATTAGGAAATGGGCAAAGGAGCTAAAGAGAGACTTCACAAGAGAAGATATAAAAATGGCAAAGAAACATATGAGGAAATGCTCAACACCCCTGGTAGTAAAGGAAATGCAAATAAAAACAACCCTGAGATACCACCTCACCCCAGTTAGAATGGCCTATACTCTGAACTCAGGCAACAACAAATGCTGGAGGGGGTGCGGGGAAAGAGGAACCCTTCTCCATTGTTGGTGGGAGTGCAAATTAGTACAACCACTTTGGAGAACAGTATGGAGGTTTCTCAAAAAGCTCAATATAGACCTACCCTATGACCCAGCCATACCACTCCTAGGCATCTATCCTAAACAGCAAACCCCAAGATATCAAAAGGACATTTGTACTTCCATGTTTATTGCGGCACAATTCACAATGGCCAAAATTTGGAAACAACCCAGATGCCCCTCCACAGACAAATGGATCAAAAAAGTATGGTACTTATACACAATGGAATACTACATAGCGATTAGGAATGGTGAAATATTGTTATTCGCAGGGAAATGGTCAGAACTTGAACAAATAATGTTGAGCGAGACAAGCCTAGAACACAGAAAACAAAGGGGCATGATCTCCTTGTTATATGACTGTTAACAAAGGGAGATGGAGAGACAGTAGAGACCACGTCTGTGAAACCAAAAACTGCTTGTCAAATAGTATTCCCCACAGGATTGGGGCAGCGACCCAACAGTATGTAACTAAAACCAAACAATTACTCAACATATAAAGGTCAAAAATTGACCACTCAGGGGAATACAATAGCTCAAAAGCTATGTACGTATGTTCATATAAGACTACTGTCAACATATGGTCTAATATCGACATTACATTTAAAGCCCTAGGCGAACTTTCTTGGGCGTGGCCACGTGGCTACTGTATATGTTCTTGATACATTGGATATTGTATATATGTCTACCTGACCTAGAGAAGAGATAGAAAAACAGGACGTAAGATATCACAAGAAATGTACACACTGCCCTACTATGTAACTGTACCTTTCTGCACAACACCTTGTCAAAAATTTTGTGTTCAATAAATAAATAAATTAATTAATTAATTAATAAATTAATAAGAGCTTGTTTGAGGGAATCTTTCTTTCTTTCTTTGTCCTTTCTCCCTCTCTCCCTCCTTTCCTTTCTTTCTTCTCCTCTCTTCCTCCCTCCCTTCCACACTGATCCAAAGCTAACTCTGGAACAAGGCAGTGTTACAATCATTTTAAAACTTCATGGCATTCCTGATCTCATCTGTGGACTTCCAGGTTACAAAATCCTGATCTGCTGAGCCCATGAGTGCCCATCTCTATTTCCACAACCACTCATCTGCCCAAGGTGAAGGTTTATGTATGAAGCTGCCCACTGGAATCCATGTAGGTGACTTGAACTCAGTGTGTCCATGGGGGAGTTTATCTTTCTATTGCTCCTTGTTCCCAGTTATTTATCACAACCATGATAAATATCATTCTGCTGAGGACTGTGCATCATTCAAATGCCTCTCCTTCCTTCCCTAAGGACAGTTAATCATCAAATCCTGGCCATTCTATACCCCTAGTCACTTCCCCATCTCCAGTGTCAGTAACTGGATGCTGCTGCCACCATTGCTGCCCAAGCTGCCAAGTTACTCTGTCCTTTCCAATCCATTCCCTGCAACTTAGAACATGCACACGAAATCTAATTCTATTATCCTTTGTTTTTTTGTTTGTTTGTTTTTGCTGGTTCTTTGTTATTTTTTTCAAATTTTTATTATCAAACTGATTTACAGAGAGGTTACAGTTTATTATCCTTTGTTTTAGGAATTATGAACTCTGTCATTATCACTCTTTAGCTTTCCTCTACTCCCCCTTGAAGTGCTGGATAGTACTGCACCATGGAGTGAATATAGGAGTTGCTAGAACTCACCTGCCACTTCCCAAGGAGGACCTGCTATTCCCTCCCCTTCTGGCCTTCCCTAATCCCCACTTGATGCTCACCTAGACCCTTGTCACCCACCCTTACACTTACACACACACACACTCACTCACACACACACATCTCCCTCTTCACCAACTCCTTATCCTTCAGTTCTGAGCTCAGATGTAACTCACTTCCCTTGCCCATCAAAAGTCCAGTGAGCCGAGACATGAAACAATAAAAAGGCAGTCACAATCCTTTGCCTGTCAAAACTCAGTCTGATAGGGACATTAGATGAGTGATGACAAATACCGCCCTCTCCCAATGGCCTCAGGTCCCCACCCTGTCCTAGGATCCCATAACCATACCCATGACTCTCCACTCTACCCATTCTGGGCCACAAGACTCTATCAGGCCTTACAGGCAGGACAGTGTCTCTTACTGCGATGGATCTGCCACTCAGGATATGTTGAATAAATCTACGTAAATTAATGAAACTTCAACAATGTTAGCTGAGTGAACCAGCACAGCTTAGGAATGAGCTATAAGGGGACACAGTCGTGGCGAGGTGGGGAAACAACATGGAGGGGGGTGGTCCTCGGTGTACTCTCAGTGTGGGATTAGCCAGTGGCCCCAAATCAGAGGTAATATGTTTTAAACAAACACCTGACTGGTGCCTGGATTTTATGTTGCACAGTTATTCCCAGATGCCTTCTTTGCCTGCAGGATAAATACCTGCATGCTCAATGGTGTAACTAAATAGAGAGACTCCAGCCACTGTCAGGGCCCCAGGAGGCCAGGCACCAAGCTGTGCCCTTGGTCACTGGAACCTAAACAACAGAGAAGACAGGCAAGCACTGGGGACTCAGCAGCCAGGAGAAGCCCAAGAGCTCATCCAAGTTCTGTCCCCCTGAGCTTTGCTCCCAATTTCCCATTCAGGCCAGCCCTGAATCTGTGTGTGTGTGTAAACTACTGCCCTATTTCTTAATATGTGTATGGAATGGAAGGTGGATAGAGAGAAGCAAAGAAAATCTGGAGCAGCAAATAGATGCTCCCTTATGACAAAAAAAATGGCAGTGTGGGGAAAGGGTGACGAGATTTTCCTGAACACACACACTACAGATGGACATTTATCAGCGACTGCTATGCATCAGGTTCTAAAATCTCCTGACACACATGAAATCATTTAATTCTCTCAACATCCCTCTGAGGTGAGCAGCATAATTATCTCCATATATAGTTTAGAAAATAGAGGCTCTGGGAGACTCAGAAGACTTCCCACAGCTGGGCCCCAGCCTGAAAGGCAGGGTGTGAACCTGGCCAGCAGTCCATCTCAGAGCCCATGATCTGTATTTAGATCCTGGGGTCTGAGGAGTGGTGGGCTCACCCCACACTGCCAAGGGGGTTCCAGACTCCAGTGTTCACTAGGCCTGGGCATCCAATGTCAAACAGAACTAAGAACTCATTTTCTGGGTTAGGGGCAGCCCATGTTCCTGGCCAATTATTACTGTATAATAACCAGGGCCTGGTACTGTCAGGCTTCTATTGCCGTCCAAAAGAAGGTAAAAATACAAATCTGTTTTTTAATTGGAGGTGCAAAAAAGGGAGATATCGTGTGAGAGAGAACAAGGCAACCATAGCTGAGGTGGGCTCAAGAGGAAGAAGAACTTGGGATAAAGACGGGCTTGGTGTGCAGTGCTGAGTTTCTGGTGAAGATGCTCAGAGAACCCAAAAGCACTGTGGTGCTGGAGCCCTCCACCGGGAGCACAGACAACAGATGAGGCTCCCGGGTGCCTTTGTGATCAGGCCACCCCACCTCCACTCTCAATTCTTGCCAGGACAGGGCTGAGGTTGGGAATGATAACAGACTTGTATTCACTTCCTGGGACCAACCAAACAAAGAATCACACACCGAGTGGCTCACACAAGAGAAATGCATTGTCTCATTGTTCTGGGGGCTGGAAGTCTCAGATAAAGGCACTTCCAGGATGACATATCCTCTGTAGGCTCTGTCCTGACATCTGTCAGTTCTTGGCTTGTTAGTAGCATCACTCTAGTCTTTGCATGGTATGTACCAGGACCCAAATGCCTTTGGTTATGGGGTGGGTTGTTTTGTTTTTTTAATGTTAGTTGTGAAGTTTGAACTTAGGGCCTGCACATTGGCCCTGAGTATTTTTGCTCAAGGCTAGCATTCTACAACTTTGATCCATAGCTCTACTTCTGATTTTTAGAGGTTAATTGGAGTTAAGAGCCTTAAGACTTCCCAACCCGGGATGACATTGAACTGCAATTCTCAGATCTCAGATTCCTAAGTATCTAGGATTACATGCATGAGCCACCAGTGCCTGACAAATTTCTTTGTTTATAAGGACACCAGTCATCCTGGAGTATGGTCCTGTCCTAAACCAGCATAACTTCATCCCAACCAATAATATCTATAAGCAACATTATTTCCAAATAAGATCACATCTTGAGTTCCTAGAGTTAGAGTGTCAACATTAGGGTTTGAAGAGCAAGAGTGAAAGAGTCAATTAGTTAGGCCTCAGGGTCCCAGGACAGCATCTTGACCTAGTGAGTGGAAACCAGAGGCAAAGGAGACATTGTTTTAGAGCATCTTTCCTTGGCTCCTCCGTAGCCCCTTCCAGTTTCTATAACCCCATGACCCTGGGAGAGAAGGTTTTGCAGAAAGAACCAGATTAGGAATTAACACAACTGGAATGCTGTGATACCTGAATAATAAAGAAACACCTTCCAAAACATCTAAATACCATGGGGTATAAGAACTAGACACACAGCCACTGAGAAAAAAAGCCACCTGGGGAAGAGTGAGGTTGGACAACATACATTGAAAACCCATGATCATTAGAGGTGGCAGGCTTCAAGAAGGGTATTGCTCTTCAGAATAAGCTCTTCACACTCAAGCTCCACTGTCCTGGACTTCATTTGTAAATTTCTGAGAGTAGAACTGAACAGAACTATAGCACCTGGTGGAGACTAAATGGGGGATAGGGGGGCATCTGCTTGGAGCCTTCCAGGGAGGGACCTTACATTGCAGCCCTTTAATAGTTATGAAAAAGGACGAAGACTCTCTCTGGATGCTTCCTGCTGGCAAGGGGCATTGGCATTAGGGGTAAAAGGCAGAAATGTGGCCCCTCCTGGAGAAGGCTAGCAGCAGGGGACCTTGGTGGTAGATGCCAGTCCTTGAATGAAGCCTGGAAGAAGTCTCATGAGGCAGGGACTGGACAAAAATATAGTAAGGCAAAAAGAAGGACTTAGGGCACAAAATAAAAAATTGGATGAATCTGGCTATTTCTTATACTCAGGTCTGGACACGAGATGGACAAGCTACTATCGCTAGATCCTCCGGCTCTCATTAATTTTGAAAGGGCGGGATAAAGTGATTCCATTTAGGATGTGACATCATTCTCCTTACTCAGCTCTATGATTCCTGTTTCCTGAACTGGCTGAGTCCCAGGGGTCTAGTACTTGTTGCTGAGATGGCTTGCCCTCGTAGGCATTAATGAGGTTTGAACTCAGGGCCTGGACACTGTCCCTGAGCACTTTGGCTGGAGGTTTGTACATTACCACTTGATTCATAGCTCCACTTCTAGCATTTGGCTGGTTAGAGATAAGTCTCTTCAGCCATGCTTCCAGCATGGCTCTTTGCTAGTTAATTGGGTAATGGAATTTGAGAGGGATTTTCTGCCTGGACTGGCTTCAAACTGCAATCCAAGGCATCTTTGCCACAAAAGCCCGTTTTTATTTCCAATAAAAACAACAAGGAGACCAAGGGGACTAGAGCTTATCTGTACCCTCTTACGAATTGACCAAATACTTGTCAGAATTCTGCAATGACAAAACTCAGTAGATGTGAGGAGTTTTACCACAGAAATATAGCTAGATGGACATATAAAGAATGGCATACTGGTTTTACATCAGTGTTTACGTCACAGCCAACAACTGTACACCCATTTAGCACCATCTCCTTCCTCCACTGTTTCTTTGTCGGGATCTGAACGATCCCCTTCTCCCCGATCCCACGGGGAGAATGGTAACCCCAAATTTCTATGAAAGAGCACTCGGCCTTGCCCTCCGCCGGTGGAAGGCCAAAGGCGTACTCCCATGGACCTGTGCTAAGTTGAGGAAAGGTTGCTGAAGCCTCTTCTCCCCCCAGTCCCCTCACATGTTACCAAGAGCGGTGGCGAAAAGAAGGCATCAGGGACACGCTGCGGTGGTGGGATGCATCTCCAAAACTTTAATAGGGAAAGGCACTTATATAGAAGTAATGGCGGGAAAGAAAGGGGGCTGGCCAAAGGGCCAGTCATAGGCTAAGGACCATGTCCATCAAGTGATGTCACGAAACTTCCTTTGTGGTTGGGACAACCCCATCATGGTGGCACGCACGTGTTCACCTCCAAAGGGGTGGAGGTCAGAAGGTGGGAGGGACTTCCACTGTCCCAAGGCTGGTGGAAAGGCAGCCTTCCCCCAAGGCCATAATAATCCCCAACATCTCCCCCTTTTTGTTTTTTCAATGAGCAGGGGATGCTGTAAACACATGGCATGTGTGGGCATAGGGCAAATGCTGACATAAGATCTGTGGGGCCCCTTCCACAAAACTGGGGTGAGGGGTAGATAAGGGTCCATCCGTCTGGCTATGTCCAGAAGTCGGAATCCTCAGCTGGTTTCTGCCAAGTGCAGGAAGGTGCCGACATCAGCCCTCTTTTGCTGGTGAGGTAGAAGCTGAAACTGGCATTCCCGGCAGTTCACAGTAGGTGATAACTCAAACATGAGTAGTGAAACATTCTTTTATATAAACATTGAAGCCAAGGTGCTAAACCTTTGTGTTTACTTTTTTAAACATTTCTATCATAAAACATTGGGGTTGAGTGTCAATACCTTCAGCTCCTATTTTCTTTCCAACGGGACTCCCCAAGTCTAGCAGCAGGGGGAGAGGAAAGGAAGAAGCATGGTGTAAAATTCCTTTAGTTTCTTTGTGTGACGCTGTAGGCAGTATTGCCATGGCAAAACATTGAGCCATGAGACGCTCAAGAATCTAGAAAGCAAACAAGGAAAGGAAGCTTGGTTGCCTCCTACCGTATGCAGTCCTACTTTCCATATTTCCATGGGAGAGCAGAATTCCAACATGGTCCTCCTTTTCCTGGAGAGAACAAGAAAACATTTCTCCAGAGCGGGTGCTCTGGGTTTAATTTTCCAATCTGGAAAAACACATATACAGTACTCCATCCCAACCTGATTTGGGATGATTTATAATTCCTTGATAATTAACATAAGCATAACCATCCTTAATTAATCCTGGGGAATACCCCCCCTTTTGTTTTTTTTTAAATTTATGACACCGGCAGCCACCAGGCAGGGAGTATGGGTGGAGTTCTCTTCTTCTGTAGCTACGTCCTGCTGTCAAGGGGGCGACGTAAATCAAGGGCCCCTGGTCAGCCTGGCAGTCCAGTGTAGCTGGCAAAAGTTCCCATCATTACCATGAGGATGGTCACTGGGGCCAGAGAGCGCTATGGTTTTCTCCAGCCCCTCCTGCATCTTGGGCATACCCAGAAGTTTCCAAGGCTAGTGTCTCCAGGGTTCAGGCCTGTGTTAGGGTGACGGCTGTGAACGGCAAATTCCCAATTGGTGATCTCAGCGAGAGATGTTATTCTGTCAAAAGACACTTTTGAAAAGGTCAGGCAAAGTATTGACAAGTTCTCAGAGCTGGTTGGCATGAATGGCATAGAACACACCCTGGGCATAAGTCAGGAACAGCTCCTTTTGGAGCATAAACCCAATTGTAAGGTGAACAGGTAAGGAGAAACGACTGAAAGAAGTGTTTAATGTTAGAAAACTGGTTTGGCATAGTCAGTCAGAGGCAAAAAAATAAATATATATATATATATACACCTATATACAACTGGAAGAAAAGAAGAAAATGGACAGGAATTATCTCTCTCGATTTCCCGGCTCTGATCCATTTTGAAAGGGTGAAACACGGCAGCTCCCTTTAGGATAATATGGCACCATTCTCCTCTCCCTCCACTCCACCTTTCGGTCTCCTGGACTGGCTAAGTCCCAGGAATTTCAACGTTTGTGGCTGGAATTGCATTTTCCCATCCGTATTTGAACTCGGGGCCTAAGCACTGTCCCTGAGCACTTTTGTTCAAGGCTAGTGCTCTACCACTTGAGTCACGGTGCTGCTTCAGCCTTTTGCTCGTTCTCTGTGGTTGAGCTCTCAATCTGGCTCTTTGCTGTTTAACTGGGAGTTGGGATTTTGGAGAGATTTTTTCCTTTTGCCTGGGCTGGCTTTGAACTATCCAGGGAGTCATAGTCATACCTGCCCTTTTTTTATCTCCAATTGAGCAACAAAGAAAAAGCAACAGAGATAATCCATTTGTAACTCGTTGCGACTGACCAAAAACTGCTTGTTAAGGTTTTGCTATAACACTTAGAGAACATGAGATTTATATGCCATCAACTTGAATTATGCCATTGAATCCCAATGGCAAGTGAAAGAGAACACAGATAAATGACAACCAAGGACAAAGGGTTAAAGCAGTGTGGAATCCTCAGTCTCGGCAGTGGCTGCATCCCTCATCCCAATTTAGCAAGTTCCATGCCATGTGATGGAGAAATCTAGGCAAGGCTGCAGTGGCATCTCTGGATAGACTGTCACATCTCGCTCTGGGTTGCCTGCAAAATTTCTATATAGATTGGTTAGGGTGTTTAAAAATTTTTCCCAGCACTTCTGGCTCTGGTATATTGATGCCCTTCTGGTTTAAGCAGTGTGAAAAGACTTTCTTAATCACAAAATTCACCTGGCTAGCTCTGTGGCCACTAACATAACTATGGTGATTTAACCTGTAGTAACTGTTAGGATGGGACTATTCACATCCTCACAAGGCTCATAAATCATTCGAGCAGCTTCCAATGCGAGAGAGAGCAAAGAATCATTAGTAGTGAAACCAGGCAGTTTGGGAACAGACTGTGGTGGCAGCTTCCTGTATCCAGGGGCTGCCACTGTCCATGCGGCTAGCACATCTGTCCACCTGTATCCTATAAAGCAATATATTAATCCTGGGTCAGGAAAGTTGAGGTTAACAGTCACATTTGTATGAAGCAATCCCAATTCCTTGATCTTGAGAGTTTGAGAACACAGGAGAGAAAAATGGGAAGGTAAAATCTTAATTGATGCCAAAGAGTTGTTAAGACTAGATGCACACTTAACTTTTAACACACTGAATATAAAATAACACACTGGTTTTATACTTTTATACTTTTATACTTTTATTATCACATGTTGCATATTTGAACCTTATGTAATTTATAGACACCTTTGTTTGCATCGAACATTGGGCTGAAAACCTATTGTTATGCTTTTAAATCTTCACACACGCGCACGCACACACACACACACACACACACACACACACACACAAATACCTGAGCGCTCTTAAAATTGCTTTGATTGGCCATTTAAATTTTCTGGAATTCCAGCGGCAAATGATGTTAATTTGCCCATAATAGAACCACGTGGTTAAATAAAAAACAAAAAGGAAACCTGTTAATTACACACATGACAATTTTTAAATCACAGTGGACAAGCAAACCCTTTTATCCATCTAGAAAAACTCCAGTTGATTTTGTATCTTTGAACTGGTAAACATGGAAGTTCAATCCAATTACCTATTGCCGTATCAAAACTTTGTTTTTCCCTTTAATATTTTGTTTTGGTTTACAATTTGAAGCTTTCCCTGGCTTTAACCCCGCCTGCAGCCATAAGTCCGACACAGAGAGAAAACGTGCAGGCAAGCAGGCAGGGTACTAGCCCCCCCCCCCATCAGTTATCACAATCGCTGGAGGCTTGTTAAGTCCGAGTCCCCGCCCAGCCCATGGGAGTCTGGCACGCCCCTCACCTGGGGGGAATGGGTGGGACCCCGCCTTCAATATGGGGGACCCCATTGCGCTCCACGTGTGTGTTAAGTCAGAGAAATCAGGATTCAACCAACTCACCCGAATTTCTGAGCTTAACGACCATCAACGCTTTTGTTCCCTTAGAGGCGAGGGGAATGAGGCAGGCACAAAGCAGTTTCCACCCAAAAACACGGTAGCTGGGCTGCAGCAGGTCCAGCCACTCTGGGATGCTGCCGCTGCTGCTGACGCCCGTGGGCCCCGCAGAGCCTAGACTGCACACCGCGCCTAGCCCGCAACGTGACTTCCCAGCACTGTTCCCCAGGGGCAAAGCCCCACTCAATGCTGCCCACGGTGTCCATTGACCAGCTAGAGAAAACTTAACACTAACTCCTTTAACATTAACTCCTCTTTATTTATTTATTTATTTTGGTTTTAACTCCATCCGCAGGCTGGGGCCGCAGGCAGGCTGCTGGCTCCGCCCAGCCACTGTAAGCACCTCAGCCTGGCCGAAAAGCAGCTATCTCCCGAGAGCTCCGCCACCGCCATGCCACGGCTTCCCACGTGGCGGAACCGCGCTTCCGCAGCGCTGTGCTCGGCCCGCCATGCTCGGCTGCCCAAATGCTACTGCAAAAGACGCCCGGTGCCGCCCGAGGCCATGTGGGCCCCAGCGCATGCAGCTCGCAAACCCGGGGCCACGTGGAACCCAGACTGTACTCCATGCTCAGCCCGCGAATGCCAAACCGCTCCAGCGCTCGGCCACCCACTGCTTCTCAAGCACCACTGTGGGTGACGGGCCGTCTGGCCCGGGGCGCGCAAAGCAGAACCGACCCTAGCCCGGGGTTGCCGTCCTCTTGCTCCGGCTCCACTGCTCCACTGACATGTTTCTGCAGGAGGCGCACCCCACTCCTTCCCCTGCCTGGCGCCAAATCGCCACAGCGGGGCAACTCTCTCTGGCGCCGCGTCCCGCGAGCCCATGCCTGGCCTGTCTTGTCTCCATGCTTCTGCCCCATCTGGATGGGCAGGACCCTACTCTAAAACCCTACTTAGCACAATCTGTGGGTATACTGTACCCCGAAATTCCCGGCCGTGTGATTCGCCCCTCGATCTGGGTGCCAGATGTCGGGATCTGAACGATCCCCTTCTCCCTGATCCCACGGGGAGAATGGTAAACCCAAAATCCATGAAAGAGCACTTGGCCTTGCCCTCCGCCGGTGGAAGGCCAAAGGCGTACTCCCATGGACCTGCGCTAAGTTGAGGAAAGGTTGCTGAAGCCTCCCCTCCCCCCAGTCCCCTCACATGTTACCAAGAGCGGGGGCAAAAAGGAAGGCATCAGGGACACGCTGCAGTGGTGGGATGAGTCTCAAAAACTTTAATAGGGAAAGGCACTTATATAGAAGTAATGGCGGGAAAGAAAGAGGGCTGGCCAAAGGGCCAGTCATAGGCTAAGGAACATGTCCATCAAGTGACATCATGAAACTTCCTTTGTGGGCGGGACAACCCCATCATGGTGGCACGCATGTGTTCACTTCCCAAGGGGCAGAGGCCAGAAGGTGGGAGGGACTTCCATTGTCCCAAGGCTGGTGGAAAGGCAGCCTTCCCCCAAGGCCATAATAATCCCCAACATTTCTTCAGTCCCCTTTTCTGACACTTCACTAACAAATGACGTTTACACAGACGTACACCCATGGAATACACATACACACTGTGCACACAGGTTTTACAGCATGAAAAAATGAATTTCAGTGGTAGACTCTTGGAATTCCAATAGTAAATGCCATTTTTTGCCCAATATCTTAAAAGCACATGGTCAGCTAGAAAAACAATTTTTCTAGCAAACAAAAATTTTCAGATTATAAAATGGAGAAACCATATTTAGATAAACTCCAGTGGGATGCCATGTTGGGGGGGGTATCAGGAGGACACAAACACACTAACAGAGAACACGTGACATGGCATAATGGCGCCTGAGCTGGTGCCTGTTAAACCTGATAAGCACCACGTGGTCAATGTTAGAGAAAATAACTATTAGATATCTTTGCTGACAAAGCACATTGGTGGTCAAGCCTCAGTTTCGGAGGTCTGTGAAAAGAGGCAGCTTTGTGAGCAAGACACATTATCAGGATGCAACAACTTGGAGTTTTATAAAGGAAGAGAAATACAAGAAAAGACAAAGAGAAAGAGAGCCTGAATATAAGCGACTTTTGACCATTTACCATTGCAGTGGCAAAAACTGTATCTGTTTGTGTATTTCGAGCAGGCCTCATTGCACTGTCAAAAGGCTTGCTAGCAATTTCCCTGCTTGGGTGTGACTGTGATGCAAAAACCCAAAAAGCATGGGAGAGAGGCACCTGGTGAGTGAATGAGCTCACAGGGCAGAAGCTGCAGACCGAGCTGCAGAGAACCTGAGCAGCAGCAGTTTCACTCACCAGGGTAGACAAGTGGTGTGGATGTGGAGGCCAGCAATGGTATTGGTGAAAAGTCCCACGTGACGTCTCACAGCAGTTCGGGTCTCGGAAAAGGGCCATCATGACTGGGGATACTCCCAGAAAAAGGAGAGAAATAGAGGGGAATTCCACCTGTCCTGACTCTTAAGCCCTTCCTGAGTCACAAGGCACCATATATGTTGGGTTTTTAAAGTCAGGACCTGGTAAAGGAGAACACCACATGGTATTCAGGCAGGAGAGAAGGTTTATTACCAAAGTGCTGGCCTGTGGCCCAGATGATCCATGGCCAGAGAGAAGGGAGAGAAGGGGTGACCTCCACCTAGACCTGCCTTATCTAGGTCAGGTGTAGGGGGTGTGGCCAAGTGGATTAGGATGTGACCTCAGGGAAGGGGAGGTAACTGCCTCCAATTCTGCTGGTTACCCAGGTAACTGGGTGGAGATTTAATGAGGTGGTGGCACCTGCTTTGAGACTTTGAGGATGGACCTTACACCCAGCACAAGCAATATGAGAACATTCTCCATCAAGAGGGCACAACAGTCCAAGAACTACAAGACCCTAAACAGTGCTTTCAATTCTTCCAAAGAAGGAAAACCTAAACATGGAATGGAGGTGTGTTACCATGTTCCTTTGACAACCTGCTGTGTTAAGCAATCATACAAACCCTTCAGGGGCTACAAAAATGAATTAGACCCCAACTCTCAGGATTATCTAAAAAAGACAGAAAAAGAAAAGAAATATATGTGTACACAGCAAAAAATATATAAACATCCTACAAATATATAGGTTATCATTGACTGGTGAATACTATAAATGATATAGGAATCAAATGAAGAAGAGAATTTACTTTTGCCTGTAAGAAAAGAAAAAGGAATTGATACTCATGTCACATCTGACCACAATAATGAGGGGGATGAAGAATTCTGACAGGTGAAGAGGTGACACAGAACAATCAAGACATTCTAAGTAGACAGAATAGGCTGAACACAAGCAAGAAAAGGAAAGGCATGCGGTATTTCCAGATCAAGTAGGTTAACCCAGAGAACCTGATGTGTATTGTGGAGTCCTGTGAGGGAAACCCAATTTGCAGTTTTTGGTCAGCGCATAGAATGGTTAGCTGGAAAGATGAGCAAATACAATCCTAGTATTCAATGAGCATATATGAACATGGAAGCAGGAACCAGAGGGGATGGGTGGGGTTGAAAGAGACGAGGGAGAAAGATGGAAGAGGTAACACTGGTGAAAATACTCATAAACTGCCAAGTTGAATCAAAACCCTTTGTACAACACACTTAAAGAGAATAAACATTTTTAAAGGAACCCTTAATGGGCAGGATAAGGAATTGAGATGTAAATTCTTAAGCAACAAGGGTGATTTAAGTGACTAAGGTAGACAGATTCTTGGGGTCAAACTCATTGGCACCCACTGATCCTGGTATGTTAGATTCCAGTGGCCCTAACTCCAGCTTTGATCATCAAGATTTTTTACATGCTGCCACCATGAGTAACAAAGTCCATTCTATAATGAGCCTGCAAGATTCAGATAGGAGAAAATCAAGGTCACATTCCACATCTTGGGAGCTGTACAGCCCATGACAAGCCACTTAACTTCTTTATGTTATAGCTTCCTCATGTACACAATAGAGATATAATCACAATATCTAGCACAGGATCACTATGATGACCAAATAAAATAATAAAGCACTTTGGCCTGATGGCTGGGTTATAGTAAGTGATCAATAATAACTGTTCATTTCCCCATTTTTGTTGCTGTTGAGGGTATAAAACTATGGGTCTACCATCCTTTGATTCATATAGACTTCATGAATTCATTGGATAATAAATTTCACCATTAAGCTACTCTCTAAAAAGAATAGTTTGTCAAGATATGTGCTCCTCATGGAAGCTAAGATGTGTTTCCATGGCCACAGGGAACTAACCATTCCAATTCAGGAATACAAATTCTAGTGACTTAAGATAGCAAGCTCCACAACAGAATTAAGTACTATCTTACAGTATTGGAACTTCTAAAACATTGTGTTAAAACCCAAATCTCCTCTGTTTAATTCTCTGTGATGGCAAAGGTAACATCTCTTTACAGGAAAGGGACCATTTTTATAACGAGAAACGTAACATCAACTTAAACCCCATGGAATTTCCTTATATGAAAGTCTTCAACAAATCCATAGAACATGAATGTGTGAATATATCCAGGATAATGGGGAACGAATGTGAATGAGAAATCCAGAAACATACATGAGTGTATGTACATTGGTGTAAGTGAACTGAACACCTGGGGGGGGGGGAGGGAAAGGGAGGGAGGGAGGGGGCCATGAGGGACAAGGTAACAAACAGTACAAGAAATGTATCCAATGCCTAACGTATGAAACTGTAACCTCTCTGTACATGAGTTTGATAATAAAAATTTGAGAAAAAAAAAGAGGAATCACAATGGGTTTTTAATTCAGCTTCAAACTGGGGAGATGTGGTTACACTGCTCACTGGACCCCAAGGGCAAGGCAGTTTCAGAGGGGTGAACAGAGCTGTGTCTATAGTTAAGGGATGGGGAGAGATCCTGTAGCTCTGTGCAGACATTTGGAGATTGGAGGAAAGGAAGCATGTGGGGGGGGGGGGTGACATCAAATCAGCAAGGAGAGAAAAGAGGATTGCCCCAATCAGCACATGGAAGAGAAAGAGCCCAAGGACTCATGGGGTGAAGGGATGATGCTATTCCAGCTATGAAGATCCAGACAGCTTGTGCAGAAACTGGGGCCAAACCCAGTCTTGGTGCTTGCTAAGGTGCCATGAAATCATCTTTTTCAAGACTACAATTTTGTGTAACATAAACCAGTTCAATAGATGCCCCATGCAGCAGTCCTAATGACTGTGGGGCTCCTGCAGCCCACAGAGCACAACGCTTCTTAGATGATGGATCTCTCCATAGGCTCCCAGTCTTTCTCTCCACAGAACACATGCATTCAGCCCTTCCTGGCTTGGAGCCGTGTGGGATGAAGGGAACTGGGTATGAGAAAGGGCTATCACTTTGTTTTTGGTTTGGTTTGGGCTGAGACTCCAGCAACAGATGGGGTGACATCTGAAGAGAGGTTCAGGGTTCAGCCCAGTCAAGGGTTTAAAGAACACCCTATGACATGGAGTTGGTCATACTCAAAGTCTGGAAGTGACCTCCTCTGAGGAGGAGCTTTACCACCACCATACCTGATCTGTAGCCCAGGGTTCTGCTCAGGTAGGTTTGAGTACCGGGCTCTAGAGCTGAAATCCTGTTCTGCCTCCTGGGAAGGAGGGCAAAGGAAGCCAGATACGCACTGCACTCAGAGCTGGTTTCCTTTGCCATGTCTCTTAACCTATGTGAGCCTTGACCATTTCCAAAGCAGCCTAGATAACACCTTCTTTTGCACAAGTCTAATAGAGTCTTCCATTGCTCCCCACAGGGGATTCTTTCCAGGACTTCTTTGGACTCAAACCAACTTGATGCCCAAGTCCCTTCTATAAAATGGCATCATATTGGCATGTAACCTACATATGTTCTCCCGAGTTGTTTCAGGCATCTCCAGATTAGCTATAATATACGATATCATGTAGATGCCACGTTAATAGCTATCATAGTCTATTTTTGGAAATCATGACCAAGAAGAGCCTGCCCATGTTCAGTGCAGATGCATTCTCTCTCCTGAATATTTTGGATTTGAGTCTGGCTGAATCTGCAGACTTGAAACTTACAGGTACAGAAGGCAACAATATGAGGGAAGAGTGCTGGTAGGAACTATGAAATGAGAGTCAACATTTTGTGGCAGAACATGGTAGTACATGACTGTAGTCTCAGCATTTGAGCATCAGAGACAGGAATGTCACAAGTTCAAGATCAGCCTGGGCTAGGAACAACACTGTGTCTCCAAAAAAAAAAAAGTCCATATTTTCCCTAAACACATCAACAACCTGGGAGCATCTTGCTTGTGAGGTTGTTGTATTAGCTGTCCCACAGGAATGAGCAGAGGTAAGCAGCACCCAGCATGGTTGTCCTTTTCCTCCCGGGCCTTAAGAAAAGAGACTGGTCTGAGAACAAGAGACAGAGCAGCAACCCTGGCTTCTCACTTACAGTGGGGCCCCAGACTCCACTACCCAGCAGTCCCCTTCCTCACACATGAATGGGGAAGAACGGGTACCATGAGACAGTCCTGTCCCTTTGAGCAATCCCTATGCCCAGAGCCCTGGCACAAATGCCTGGCATAGTGCGGGTGCTGCCAAGTAAGGGCACTGCCTCCCTTCCAAGCAGAGGCAGCCAGCCCGCCGGTAGCAGGTCTTCCTGAGATGCTTCAGGACACACAAACCAACGGTTTCCATGGCTCATTATGCTCCCTCACTCCTTTTCTTTTTAAATATAAAAAGCAAACAAGCAAAAAATCTCATCCATAACATACTGTGACCCTTCAGTAAGGGACACAAACATACTGTCCAGGGGGTGAATGGCAGGACTTGGATATTATTTATGACCCATGAGATGCGCTCTCGCTTCTCAGTGAACTCCTCTACTTGGCCACCAGTTAGCCCGCCACGGCTTCCTGGCAATAAATAAATCAGCACCCCACGGAATCACCCGGGTCATCTGGCCCCTGGAAATACTGCCCCAATATGGACATTTTTACAGATGCTCTTTCTGTATCCTCCAAATTCCCCAAACAGAGGCTGCAAAGTTCCCTGCAAAAAAATCCAGCAAGTAAATATTTTAGGCTCTGCTGATCATATGGACAGTGGCTGTCATCACTACTCAACTCCTCCTTGGTAGCTCAAAAACCCATAGATAATTCATAAACAAATGGTGCAGCTATGTTTGAAGAAAACTTGGTGCACACACAGGGACATTTGAATTTCACAGGATTTTTACACATCATGAAGTATTCTCTCTCTCTCTCTCTCTCTCTCTCTCTTTCAAAATGGAGAACACATTCTGAGCTTGAGGGCTACAATTCTGGCCTGGAGACAGGCAAGGAAGGTGCTAACCATGGTCTAAAAGTGGTCACGTGTCGTTGTCCACACATTTTCATTTTCAACTTCTGACCTCGCCTTCCTTCCCAGGCAGGCAGTGATATCCATAACTCCATTTAATGATGTCCATAACTCAGTTAAGGAAGGAAAAGTCTGTTCCCTACTCATTTATTTACAGTGAGAATTTGTCATGTTTCCTTGGTGAGCTCCTCAAGGGAGCCCATCTGCCTTGGGTCACATTAGAAGCCGATGTCATGCTCTGTCCTTTGGTGCTGTCACTATGGTTTATGAAGTTTCATTGGCCACTCTGCAGAACCAATAAGCTCCTAGCACATGCCAGTCAACCCAAGGCTCATGCCATCAGCACGCGTTCTGATCATTATTAGCAGAGCATGTGGTGTTGACCACACTGACTAACCAGTCATGAGAAAGGTTGCTAACTCACTGATAGATTTTAGTAGCATTCATTTTTATACATTTTTAACTAGTAAAAAAATATTATTGAAGACCTAGTCCTGTGAGGAAATCACTGTGAATTTATCAGCTTGGTCACTTGTCCTTGATGTCAAGGGCTTGTTTGTGCCCTTGTTTCCAGTCTCTGAAAGGATTCCCTTTCCCTGCCCTCTCAGAGACTTCAGCTAGAACAAACCAATGTACTACACTTAATTGGTTCTATGTCTTCCATGACAGATATAGGAAGGAAACTTAAAATGTCCCTACCCTCTCTCTATATAAAAAAAGAGATAACTATTTCAAATTATTTTTCCTTTCTCAGTGTAAGACACACCATGTGGTTGGTTGAATAACATCCCTTCAAAGATGACTGCCTTCCAAAGTTCCTAGTGTGGACACTTGAGACTCTGTGAGATGCTGCAAATAGGACTTTAGTCCTGGAGTGTCTGGTAGTCTCCATATAATTGCAGGGGTCCTGTAAGAAGGAGGCAGGAGAGTCAGAGTGAGGGGAGGTGTGATGATGGACACCAAGGATGGATGGCTAAGGGGTCATGTGTCGGGGAATGCAGGCAGCTTCTAAAAGCCAGGAAAGAGAAAGAACTGTATTTCCACCACCACCCCCCCGGACCCCCCAGAGCCTGCAGAGGGCATGCTGTGCTGCCAAAGCAGGTCAGAATTCTGGCCCTCCAGAACTCTACATTTGTTACTGGTAATTTGTTACAGCAGCTCCAAGAAACTTATACCTGCAGCTGCTGAGCTTGTGACAGTTAAGGAGACCAAGTAGTGTCTAAGGCCTCCATTGGACATCATCACTGCTAACCCTGAAGGTGAGGCAAATCTTACTCTTCCTGCATGCAAGGTCCCTAAAGTCTGAAACTACTGCACATCGACCAGAGAGAGAGGTATAAAATGGAAGGTTGAAAGGGGTGAGTGGGCAGTCACAGAGCACTGTAGTCAGAGACAAAAAGCATTACCCGAGAGGCCTGCAAAGGATGATAGAAATGGAATGTGGCTTTATTTATAGCAAAGCCTGCCTCCCCTCTCAAGTATGTGACAGAAAAGCTGTTTTAAAGTTTTATTCTTCGAACTTGGCTTGCAGAACTTGGCTGCTTCTCAGAGCTGTGCTTTTGTATTATGCTTAAAAATATAAGCAGCAGCCCCATGGTTAAATTGTAGGCAGAGGTGGTTACAGGCAGGCGAAACGCTGTGGGACATGGAATGAGGTTTAAATGTTATTCTTGTTTAGTTAGTTGCTTAAGAACAACAAATAGAGGATAAAATAGCAAACAGTTTGGGAAGGTTCCAAGCGGAGAATTTCTGAGTACCCTGGCACCAACCAAGCTGGACGCGTTGCATAACTGGTCAGACACCAGTTTGGGGCTGTGGTTTCAAGACAGAAATCAAAAGGGAACACTGGCCTCGCTCTTAGAAATCTCTCATTTTTCTTCTGTCTTGGATGATGCAGAACTGGTGCAGTAAGCCAGGGAAGACCAGTCCAGGTATGGAGAAGTCAACAACAAACTTGTCAGAAATACGAGAGATAAAGCATTGTCAGTCCGTGCATGCCTTTTGACCTCAGGGTCTTAAATCTTTTTATTAATAACAGGCATGAAGCTCAATAAGTAAATGAGGACACATTATCCACTTCACAAAATGCCATGCAATCTTTTAAGTTGATGATAATCACAATGCATCATCTGGTACAGATCGCTACTTACAAGACAGATGACAAGAGAACATAAACTACTACATGCTCTTCATCAAGTGCCAGTGGCTCACACCTGTAATCCTAGCTACTCGGGAGTCTGAGATCTGAGGATTGTTGTTTTGAAGTGACTCTGGGTAAGACAGTCCATAAGACTATTATCTCCAGTTAATTACCAAAAAGCCAGAAGTGGAGCTGTGGCTCAAGTGATAGAGAGCCAACCTTGAACACAAAACTGAAGGGACCATGCCCAGGCCCTGAGTTCAAGCCTTAGTACCAGCACAAAAATACAACAACAAAACCTACTTACTCTATGATTATCCACTAGGTTAATGTATTATATATACCACTAGCACAAAGACTAGGGGAAATGGACCAAAATGTTCATATCCATCATAATTATGTAGTAAGAATAAGCAAGATTTTTCCCCCTCAACTTTATGCTTTCATTCTTTCGAGTTGAACTATTAATTTTAAAAAGGAAAACAAAGATATTTTAAGCAAAGGAAAAGTCAAACTAGTTGGTAGAAAGTTCTGCTTTACTGATACCTTACCGCATGCTAGTAAAATCTGAAAGGCTTTATTCTGTCTGTGGTGGTGTCCTCATGTGAAGAATGAGGGTTTACACTGTAGTTCTATCACACCTGCCCTAGTACATGGTGCCAGCCTACAGCTCCCAGCCAGCCACTCCACGAGATGCAAGAGCCAAGTCTCTACAGAGCACCATGTGGCTAAGCTATGATGGTTGGTGGGTAGATTTTGATTTCCCATATTTCCAACTTACAATGGGATTGTTGGAACCTATGTTATAGTCAGAGAACCCCACCATAAGCTGAGGAGCACCTGTGTTATGAAATCCTTTGCTCATATAGGCTCAATCACCTGGAGTCATTTCTTGGCTCTTTTCCACTATTCTGGTAAGGTCCCTTTCCTATCAGGGCTGTTTACCTGGATGTAGTCCCTCTTGGAATAGCAAGTAAATAAATGCCATCTGTGTCTATGGCGACATTGTACTCCCATGTCAGCCTCCTGCTACTTACCTTACTTACAAATCCTGGTGATTCGCCTTTGAGCCTGCTTTCTTTCTTTTTTTTTTTTTTCACCAGTCCTGGGCCTTGGACTCAGGGCCTGAGCACTGTCCCTGGCTTCTTTTTGCTCAAGGCTAGCACTCTGCCACTTGAGCCACAGCGCCACTTCTGGCCTTTTCTATATATGTGGTGCTGGGGAATCGAACCCAGGGCCTCATGTATATGAGGCAAGCACTCTTGCCACTAGGCCATATCCCCAGCCCCTGAGCCTGCTTTCTTATCCTCAGTTGAAAGGTAGTCACATGAATGCTGTGTTTTATAATGTACTGAAGTTTCCCTTTTGCCTCTTCATCTCTAATACTACCACCCCAGACCAATAAGATACCCAGGAAATATCTTTCTTAAAGTATTTACAAATCAAACTACCTTGTATAGACAAATTGTTCTTTCAAAGCCAATGTTTTGAGGTTCCACTGTTGCCAATACTAACTAGATTGTTTAGAATAACCGCCCTGCTGAGAACAACTAGAAAGACTAAAAAACACTTTGGTAAGTAGGTTTGATGGCAGTGGAGAGACATCACCATAGTAAACATTAATTCTCAAGATCTGAGAAAAGAAAACTAAGACTGAATTTATCAACTGAAGTTATTTTTCCTCCCAAGGACATTTCCAGTTACCTTCCTTTCTTTGTAGGAAAATTATAATCTTGACATCAATTTCTTAAGCAAAAGGCACAACTAAGAGCTAAAGAGTTTGCAGCAGTTCTGTGGAGCTGCATGGGAAATCGGAGAGTAGAATTCACCATAGAGGAAGGAGAGGCCTGAGATGACACCTGGGCTTTTAGTTGGAACCAGAGAACTTCCTACAAGGAAGAAAGATGATTTATCCCTAATAAAAACTAAGCTCCAGCTCTACTTAATATCTTGTTTGATGAATGATCTTCTATTTAGCTGCCTGACATTAAAAAAAAATTAAATCCTTTTGAGGAGTAAGATTATGCTCCTCTTATTTCTCCAAGGATAGTTTCATAAACAATATCCAGAAATTAACAGGAAACTAGAAACCCAGAATAAAAGAAGAAAGAAATAGTTGAGAGAAACAAGAATTTTTAAGTATTGCATATGGACTTTATGATTTATGTGGATAATAAATTAAATGGCAAAATAGAGAATCTTGACAAGAAACTGGAAGCCATAAAGAAGAAATAAATGGAAATTTTACAAGTTAAAAAAAACAATAACAAAAGTTATAAATTCCAAGGGACCAGATTTAACCAGATTGTCTAATCTGTTCAAAGAATTAGTGAACCAGAGGATAAATCCATAGATGATATTTACATTGGAACACAAAATAACAAATAGATTGAAAACACAAAAATAAACAGAAGAAATATATGAAATCCAGAAAGAAAAGAAAACATCATAATAAAAGTATAACACCAAGAAGATTGAAGAAACTAGGTATAAACAATATTTAGGAGCTAGTGGCTGAGGCATTTTCAAGTACCAACCAAATCAAAAGAGCTTTAAGCTCAAAGGGAAATAAATGTAAAAACAAAACCATGACTCATAGTAAAATTCCAAATACCAAAGTAAAAGAAAGCCTTCACTTTCCCTTTCAACCAGAGGACAGAAGAAGAGCTTATAGTTCAAAGAGCAACAGTAAACTGATGGCTAACCTCTCTCCTATCTGCCCCCTCCTCCCAAAACAATTGGTGCCAAGAAAAAGGACCATCATCAAAGTGTGTCAAGAAGCAGTGACAGTCCAGAATTCCATGTTCAGAGAAAACACTCTTCAAAACTTGATGATGGAACCAAGATATTTTAGACAAACAAAAACAGAGAAAATGTATATTCAGTAGATCTGAGGATTGAGGTTCAAAGCCAGCCTGGGAAGGAAAGTCCATGAGACTCTTTATCTCCAATTAACCACCAGAAAACCGGAAGTGGCACTGTGGCTCAAGTGGTAGAGTGCTAGCCTTGAGCTGAAGAGCTCAGGGACAGTGCCCAGGCCCAAAGTTCAAGTCCCATGACAAACATCAAACAAACAAAAAACCCAAATCACTGGGTACCAGTGACTCATACTAGCTACTTAGATGTCAGAGATCTGCAGAATCAAAACCAACTCCAAGAAGAAAAAGTTCGTGAGACTCCATCTCTAAGATAACCAGCAAAAAGCCAGGCTGGAGATATGGTTCAAAGGGTAGAGTCCCCCTGCCCCCTATATCCCCAATTGTGATCAAGAAAACTAAGCGAGAGAATAAGGCCCTGAGTTTAAACACTGAGTTTAAGCACTACTACCAAAAATATATATTTTATAGTGCTTTAAAGAGACAACATTCACTCTAACTATATCCCAGAACATCTGTAGCCATTTTCCTTTTCAAGTGAATTATTACCTCCACCAGAACAGAAAGCCGGTAAGCTGTGATGCCATTCCAGATAAGAATCTTATTCCACTGTAATTCTGTAACTGCTTTTTTTTTCCAAGGGACATTTGATTTATTTCTAGTCTCCAGATATGATTATCACAGTGTGGTCAATATTCTAGTCGAAAGGGCCTCTGTCTACTTCTGTATCTTGGCATATGATGTTTTCAATTCCTTCGCTGGAGTGCATGTTAAGAACTGAGATTGGGCTGGGGATATGGCCTAGTGGCAAGAGAGCTTGCCTCGTGTACATGAGGCCCTGGGTTCAATTCCACAGCACCATATATACAGAAAACGGCCAGAAGTGGCGCTGTGGCTCAAGTGGCAGAGTGCTAGCCTTGAGCAAAAGGAAGCCAGGGACAGTGCCCAGGCCCTGAGTCCAAGGCCCAGGACTGGCCAAAAAAAAAAAAAAAAAAAAAAAAAAAAAAGAACTGAGATTAATGATCAGAAGCCTTGATACTTTTTTAAAATTATATTTTATTATCTTTAAGTAATTGTACGAAGAATTAATTTGTATGGGCGACCTAACAATCTTTTTAAGGTATATTCCTATTCTCTCATGATCTTAAAACTTATTTGTTTTCCTTTTACGAATACAAACTGTACTTAGGAGCCATGGCCATTCATATGCTCTATGGCATGAAAATACAATAAGCAGTTGTCCACAGTGATATAGATGATCTTCCAGAATGCAAATCTTATGCTCTTCTAAATGAAAAGAGGAGGAAAACTGGGGAGATGAAGTGAAGTCGTAAACACACCAATGCTTTTCCAATTAAAAGGCAACACTCTGAAGCATTGCATACTAAAAGCCACACTGAGCTCTTCCTCATTGCTAAAACTAGCATCCCTTTCATCCGTGGACACCAATTCCATAGGGCTTGCCTGTGCTTTGTCGTATACCAACCAAGCAAATGTGATGGGACGTTTCTCTCATAGTCTGCCTAATCCTGGGAGGAAAGGGAAAACAGAACATATTTTTTCCTCCTCCCAAGGCAATTAAAAAGAAAAAAAAGCTTCAAAAGATGTAATGAAAAAAAAATAGCTTAAAATGCAGACTGAAAAATTAAGCTAGCTACTCCAAACATCCTCTGAAGCTAGTCCTTGGGAATTTTATTTAATGTGAAGAAAAAAGGGAGAAAGAGAAGAATGAAAGAAAGAAAATGAACTCTAAATATTTAAGACCTAAAAAAAGCATTTGTTTTAAACATTCTGACAACTTGTCTCTCAGTTAACTTTGTAAAGAAAAGTAAAAAGAGGCAAAGGAGACTATGAAAGAATAGATATATTTATCCTCGTAATATTTATTTACTTATTTCTTCTTGTGCAGGTCCTGGGGCTTGAACTCAGAGCTTGAGTGCTGTTCCTAAGCTTGTGTGTTCAAGGTTAGCACTCTATCGCTTGAGTCACAGCTCCACTTCCTGCTTTTCGGTGGTTAATTGGAGATAAGAGTCTTATGGATTTCCTGTCTGGGCTGGTTTTGAACCATAGTGCTCAGATCTCAGCCTCCTGTATAGCTAGAATTACAGGCACTGGGCAATTTTTTTTCTGATCATGAAATTCCTCAAATGTGTCAACTGAAGAATATTTTAGAGTTCACTCAGCCTAGCTAGCCTTGCTGGTGATAAAATTGAACCTAATGAACAATATAGACAGCCAGATAGGCTAACAGTACAATCATCTCACCAAAACCTCCATGAAGGGAGTAGAGCACCAGGAAGTGCTACACATACATGATTCAAAACTTTGTCACTGAAGTTTTTTTTTTGGCCAGTCCTGGGCCTTGGACTCATGGCCTGAGCACTGTCCCTGGCTTCCTTTTGCTCAAGGCTAGCACTCTGCCACTTGAGCCACAGCGCCACTTCTGGCCATTTTCTGTATATGTGGCGCTGGGGAATTGAACCCAGGGCCTCATCTATACGAGGCAAGTACTCTTGCCACTAGGCCATATCCCCAGCCCTGAAGTTTTGTTCGTTTTTTTGTTTTTGCCAGTCCTGGGGCTTGGACTAAGGGCCTGAGCACTGTCCCTGGCTTCTTTTTGCTCAAGGCTAGCACTCTACCACTTGAATCACAGTGCCACTTCTGGCTATTTCTGTTTATGTGGTGCAGAAGAATCAAACTCAGGGCTTCATGCATGCTAGACAAGCACTCTGCTGCTAAGCCACATTCCCAGCCCCACTGGAGACTTTTTGAGAACTCTAAAGTATAATAACTGAATAAAAAGACCTCCTGTTCTTCTCTCATCCCAAATTCTTTCTAGAGCTCTCTAAGTCAACACATCCTATTGATCCTCTCTCCTCCATCTCTCAAGCATAACCTCCCTCTTAAATTCCCACTACCACCCAAGAGGACCGTGCGTCCCAGGGTTTCCAGCCTAATTTCGTGAGGGTTGGTTGGGAGCCGGACTTGCTCGAGTGGGTTCGTGAAACCACGTGGGTGCCAAAATGTCGGGCTCGTGTCGCCTCTCCCGGCGTGGGGATCAAGGCTCAGCTAGATTTCTCGCCACCCCCCTTTTCTTGTCCTCTCTCCTGGACACCTGGCCAGCAGATAGCCAGGATGGGACGGAGGGATCAGGGCCGACCTCACGTGCATGCGGCCTAATGAGAACGCATGCCCCCCTCCTTACCAATAAATAAAGCCAGGCATACGTGAGTCTTGGAGCAAGCTGCCAGAGCAATCTGATTTATTAAGGCGGGGGTAAAGGGAATTGATAGCGAGAGAAGGCGATTGGCCAGGATGCCCATAGGCTGAGAGCTGTCACATGACCCCTTGAGCTAAAGTCACTCAAAAGCACCTAGCCAGGGCGAGACTGGGAGGCGCCTGGGCTGGCGAGAGAGTTGGGGGCTAGGTGCAAAGCCGGTTCTTCTGGTTCTGGACCCAGAGGACCGTAGCCTGCTTCCGCATTCCCCTAGGGCTGGGGGGTGGGGCGTCAAGTCCCCCGTCAAGTCCATAAAGCTGGACCCCAACACATATTGTTTGTCCACATCAAATTTATAAACATCTCCAAACTGCTTTCCAGTCTATGATCCTACCATTTCTGGTACCACATTCCTATTGAATCTCTTCTCCAGTGTGAAGCACCTCTGATCACCACGTTGGCTTCCCCACCACCAATCAATCCTATTCTCCCCACTGAGCTGAGGGTTTCTCTGTCTTAAGTCCTTCCACCAAGAGTTTTCCTTTGGAAGGAAAACAGGGCTTCAGAGGTTTCCCTTTGTGTGTGAGATAAGTGTGTATACAAGTTAAGAGCTTTTCCAATAGACAGATGGCACATGGGGTACAAGATAATTCAAGGAAGATTTATTTCCAAAAGAGCTAAGTATAAATAGGTAGCAAAACATACAAGGACAGTAAAGGAATAGGAACCAGGGCTAAACTTTAACAATAGCCCACATTGCTTCCTGGATGCCCTCTCCCAGTATTGGTGACCTTTGTGTTAATCCTTCATGTTGGGTGAGAGCTGAGTAAGAGTGACTTGTTTCTAACAAAAGAGATGCGTTGTCCTGTTATAAAGGACTGAGACTCTGTGACATAATACATGTACTGGTTAGGGTTTTGATTTATTTGTTACAGAGCAATAGATGAGAATGACTGGAACTATCCCAAACATCCAAGTGTATGTGTAGAGGTGAAGGGAGGCATCAGGACTCTGAAGAAGAAAGGCAATGACTGACAGCAGTGTCAGTATGAGGCTTTGTAGAGACAGCCAAGAGAGACAATACCTGAGTTTCCTGTTCTCTTTCCCTCCCTTTTCTCCCCAGGTTCCTGTGGACCAAGCTCATGAGGAAGCTAGAAATCACAGGAGCCCAACAGATGGTGCCCAAATGGCTCAACCTTTTGGGGGAGGGGGAAGGATGGAGTGATGTCCAGAGGTAGAGTGGGCATGGAGACACAAAAGGCAGATACCTGTAGATGTCCAAATTCATGTCAAATTCCTTGACATGATGCATTAAGTCTTTTGTGGCCTGGCCCAAATCTACCTAGCATCTATCTTTGTCTCAACTCTTCATCACAGAAACCTAGATCCATGAAAACTGCCACTCAGACTTTGCAAAACTCAGTCTCTCCTATATCCCCCCCCCGCCTGCCTTTTTCCACCAGATTAGTTACTGCTCATCTTTTAAGAATGAAAAAAAGCAGACACCAAATCCTTGTCCTCTCCTTGTATGGACTATCTGACTGTCTACCTCCTCCCAGAACTCATCCATTTGCCTCTATCAAAACAAACTGTCCCATAACCCTGGGCTCCCTGTGGACTTACAGACCCACTGAGGACTCAATCTTCATCTCACCACATCTGGCACACACGTGACAATCAATACACAGTTGCTGGTTCGTGGCTTTGAATCTTCATGATACTTTGTTCAGGTTTACAGGTTCCTAGTGCTGTCTTTTATGAATTTCAGAACATCCTCTCCCATTTTTCTTCAAAGACCTGCCTCTCCCAGGATACAACACTGAAACAGCAATGCTTACTTTTTGGAAGTATGTCTAAATCAGTTTCAGCCCAGAATTTCAAGGGTCCTTGGTCTTTAGGAAAAATGAACTTGGGGTAGAACAGCAACATAAAGACTAGAATCAAATCCCAGAAGAAAAGGAATCAGTAATTAATAAGTGCATACAAAGTACTTGGTATTTTCTTCCTGTACAATCTCTAATTTATTCAGTGACTATGTGTATTATTGACAATGTACAGTGCTGTTTTCTGAATACTGTTCCTGATGCCTGTGTAGCGCATAATTATAGGCAGGCATGCATGGCTCATGCTTGTCATCCTAGCTACATAGAAGGCTGAGCTCTGGAGGATCATAGTTCAAAGCCAGCCCAGGCAAAAAACTCCATAAGATTCTATTGCCAATTAGCTACAAATTTTTAAAAAATTAAAAAAAGTCAGACTGGAAGTGTGGCTTGAGTAAAGCATCAGTCATGATCAAGAAAGCTAAGCAGGAGCAAGGACCC
Source organism: Perognathus longimembris pacificus (assembly GCF_023159225.1). NCBI lineage: Eukaryota > Metazoa > Chordata > Mammalia > Rodentia > Heteromyidae > Perognathus > Perognathus longimembris. The sequence goes on along the minus strand of NW_025961323.1, from coordinate 25,649 downwards.
TAAATTCAAGCCCCAGAACTGGTAAAAATAAATAATATCATATACACATATATTTATATATGAATTGTATATATATATACACATGTGTATATATACACATACAATTTTAATTGTAAAATAAATGTCATGAATGTTATTAGTAAGCTAGAGAAAGAAGGTACCACCAAGAAATACCTAATTTAACATTTTACTATTGAATGCTAAAGTCATTACAATTAAAATGGTTTTTTTTCTGATGCCTGACTAAATTTGAGTTAGTCTCAATCCAATATAATCATCTACAGTTGTATAAGATATTTTTATAAAGGTTCAGGAGAAACTTAAACATGAATATAGTCTGGCAATATTATTTTGATACCAGGTATCAACTTTGAAAGACTCAAATTTTATGGAATAAAAACAAATAACTACACAGCTATTTTGCACAATATTTCAGTCAATTCCTTCACTTTACAAAAGAGAGTACATTCTAAATTGTATGATATTTCTTGGGTTGGGGTGGCAGTATAAAGAATGTGTACTTTATTCTTCACACCTCACATGGACACAGTGTGTGTGTGTGTGTGTGTGTGTGTGTGTGTGTGTGTGTGTGATATGTTTAAAAGTACTTTGTAACTATGAGGTAAGGAAGGAAACAAAGAAGGAGGGAGAAAGACAAAAGAAGAGTCAGAGTCAATAAGATGATGTTTCCCATCCTGAAACCCAAAGCAGTAAGAACCAAAACTGGGCCCAGCCCCCAATGCCCTCAGCTTCTGGTAGCATCTTCCATCCCAATCTACTGCCTCCAGACCCCAGGTGAAGTCAAATTAAGCTACATTTTTTCCATTGGCTCTCATTTACCCAGAGTTCGAATAAGTCAAGTCACTAGCCTAATTGGGATGTGTCTAGAAACATTGGTATGGTGGCTGATCTTGATTATCAACTTGAGAAACACCCCTCCCCAAGAAATTAGGAAAAGACATCTAGATGTGTTTTATGAGGAAAATTTCCAGAGATGATTAGATCCTGAGGGCTTTGACCTAATCAATGGCTTAATCTATTAGTGGATTCAAAATCTGAGTCAACCATTGAGAGGTAGTGGAAGGTAGGATGTAGTTGGAGGATGTGGGTCACTGGGGGTGTGCCTTTGAAGATTATGTCTTGGCCTGGCCCCTACCTGTTACCCGTCTTGGTTTCCGGGCTGCCATGTTTCCTCTTCCATGCCCTTCACCCACATTCTGCTTTGCTATGGGCCTAAAGGCAATGGAGCCATCAACTATCAAACCTCTGAAAGCATAAGCTAGTAAAAAATAGTTCCTCCTTTAAATTGTTTCTCTGAGGTATTGTATGTAAATATGTGTGTATGCTACTCTTCTTTTAAAAACAGAAAATTGTAGCTCGAAAAGAAAGTAGGCAAAAGGTAACATTTTTTCTCTCCTATGTGGAAGCTAGAATTAGTTTACAAATAAGTAAGTAAGTACTTTGGGAGGTATGCAAGTCAATTCAAAATTTATTAATAGAAATACAGTCAACTCAGGGGAGAACACCACAGTGAAATTCCTTAGAAAGGCCAAATCAAAGTTCAACAAAATTAACAGTAGGAAATGGGTACTAGGAAGGGATAGCATGGGGTCTAGGGGAGAGAGGTAGATGAAGAAAAGAAGGAGGATAAAATGCAGTAAAACAAACCCAAGGCATATCCTACAAAACTAAGAAAAGTGAGGGAAGGGGAGTTAGGAGGGAAGGGTGAGAAAGTTCAGAGGGGTTGACAAGGATCAAGATGCACTGTATTCATAAACTGCTTTGCTTAATGGCAACTCCTTGGTGCAACTACTTGGTGACAATTTTAAAAAGCAAACATTTTAGAAAAGCTTTACCAAAGAAAAAAGAGCACTGGAGGGTAGAATGAAACTTTAGCATGACAAATATAAGTGGACCTATACCAAGTCCTCAGGAATAGGCACGTGAGCCAAATTCCTTTCCTAATACATGCATTGACTTAGCTCAGTCAGTAAGTGCTGAGCTTCAGCACTGTGGTCACAGTATCCTGAGGCTGATAATAAGGTGACCTACCTGCCTGGATGCTGAATACCAACTGGAGGCCAGGAAGCTCCAGGCACACAGTCATAGCTTCACTAAGAAATAATAACCTAGCTAACCTAGCTACGTATCTTTTCAATACCTCATATTTTTCATCTACAAATTAAAGAGTTTAGACTAGAAAATGTCTAAGAGAAAGTTACCAGAATCCCTTCATTCCAGCACTAGGACCAGAGCTTGGTTTTTCTACATCATGAGAGATGAACACACAGTTAGGAAATGAAAGATCCAATTCAAAACACCAATTTCCCCATCACTTTACTAGGTCTAGATAGTGTAAAAGCTCTTCCAGTTTAATTGGGTAGCAAGTTGTTCTGAGAACATCCCGAAATTCAGAATCCAAGGGCCCAGCCCAGACCTATTAAACAAAAGTATCTTGGAGAAGGTGTCCTTTGAGGATTGGCATTTTGGTAACACACCCTGCACGATCTTACATATAGCCAGGTTTGGATATCAGCATGACACTGGGCAATTCAATAATCCAGAATGCTGAGGATCCCAGAATATAAAGAAGGTTTAACAGGTCTGACTCCATTCATGAATAATTAAGGTTCTCTTTTAAATAGATCTGTAATGTGACCAGTGCACTCTTCATACACACCTCTAATCCAAAATGTGAATATGAAGGTTGGAAAGCTAAATTAGAAAGGATGTTGGGCTGGGGATATAGCCTAGTGGCAAGAGTGCCTGCCTCGGATACACGAGGCCCTAGGTTTGATTCCCCAGCACCACATATACAGAAAACGGCCAGAAGCGGCGCTGTGGCTCAAGTGGCAGAGTGCTAGCCTTGAGCGGGAAGAAGCCAGGGACAGTGCTCAGGCCCTGAGTCCAAGCCCCAGGACTGGCCAAAAAAAAAAAAAAAGAAAGGATGTTGAACTCAATAAATAAATCATGCCTTGGGAAAGTACATTTTTTTACAGTTAATGACATAAAAAGGAATGTTCTGGAAAGCATGGCCTTGTAAAACACACCCTTCATTCTTCCTGTGTTGGAAGACCTAAGAGCAATGTTTTTCAGACATTGTTGAAAAAGGGAGGTCACTGAATGTCTTACCACAGAAAAATGAGACAAAATGAGACAAAAAATGAGACAAAGAACAATGATAATTGCTCTGATCTGATTATATGCAATGTGTACATATATCAAAGCATTACAGTGCATCCCATCCATATAGGTGACATTCAAAAATAAGAACAATGCAAGTCACATTATGAGCATAACCATTCCACTAATTACTGAGGAGTTGGTTCCATGCTTTAGTTCTCTAAATTTGGCTGTTCAAGCATAAGCATCTCTATCTAAGACAGCCCAAGCAAAAATTTCACACTGCAAATGCCTGTGACCAGAGAAACAACAAAAACAAGAGAAAGAAAACAAAAATAAAGTGTAATTTTCTAAAATGTACATTTTAGCCATACATATCTAGGAGAAGGTTTGGCTTATGGCTAATGAATAAATAATTGAATAACTAATTATATAAAAGGACATCCATAGGAAATACTTTGAACTGACATTCCCTTCAAGGGTCACCATTTGCTGACCACATCCCATAAGGGTTCAATTCTTGGCATAGCCAAAGGCTGAGCACAGAGAGGAGAAAACTAATTGTCCTCTAGTTCAAGCATGCCTGCGGTTAACGTAGGTTAACATTGGTTTTAAATGACCCAAGGCCCAAGGCCCATGCTGTACAGTTAGTGTACATTTTTTTTCTAATAGGCTAAACAGATTTAATTAATTCCTTTTAGAGACATTAAGATAGTAAATTATAAGAATATACACTGATGTGAATGTGTCACAGGAACATAATACATTTCTGTACCCATGTTATTACTCTGAAAAACCACAATGGAAAAGTTTGTTTCTAAATTAAATGGAGAGAGAGAGAAGCAGAGAAAGACAGACAGAAAGAAAGGAAAGAGAAAAAGAAAGAGAAAGGGGGGAGGAGAGAAAAATAAATTTCCCTCTTAACACTTAAAAAATAAAACTTAAGTTCTCACAAACCCCACTGGACAGTGTTCTTCAACCTAACAGCAGATGGTCTAGTAGAAATGTGTTTAGATGGCACTAACCTTTACATGTCCTATTAACCTTTAGTAATCCATGCATTTATAGTATAGAGGAAAAAACATACATATTCTCTTTTATCTTACAGAGAAAACACACTATATAAACTTACTTTGGTCAACTTATTAACAGTACCAAGATTTATATATCTTATAATTTATTTCTTTTCCAAGTGTCCTTGTCTCTGAAAGAACCAAGGATAAAGATAAAGATAGTGTTCATTGTGGATTACATGATCAGATGCCCCATTCATTTGATCTAAATAAATAATCCTCCCCCCTGGTTTTTCTTTTCTTCTTTTTATACTTTTTATTTTGATTTTTGTTAGCTGTACAAAGGGGTTCCATTCAATAAGTCAGATTTTTCTTCTGATACATGAAAAAAATGGACATTTATCCAAGTTAATTAGTGCAAAGTCATATTGACAGCACATGGTAGAGTTGCAATTTTTCTGAGGTGGTGAGGTTTGGATTCAGAGACCTGTTCAGCTTCTTTGCTTACTTAGCTGGTCCTCAACCAGTTGAACCATGCCTCCAGCCTTGTTTATTTGCTGTTTTGGAAATTGAGTCTTTCAAACTTTTCAGCCCAGGCTGGCTTCAAACTGCTTCCCTGCAGATCTCAGCCTCCTGAACGGCTAGGATTACATGCCTGAACCAGTTCCCCTTTGCTTTTAGTTCTTTCACAGACAGGCCCTCATGTCTTCACCTGGGCTACTCTTGGAATGGGATCCTCCTATCCTTACCTTTCTCATAGCTGGGTAATGAGCCACCATGCCCAGCCTGTTTATTGAAAATGGATCTCACTAACTTTTTGCCTGAGCTCAATCCTCCTGAACTTTGCTCACTGAATAGCTTCAATTATGCCTGACCTGTAGTTGAAATCTTAACCTAGGTCCACATCCAAATCTCACATTCTGCTAGACTACCACAGGGTCTTCCAGTGCGGGATGAAACCGTGATGAATAAGTGTTTTCTATTATTCTATATGATTCGCCAATTATTAGCCCTGTTAAATCTAATGCTTCTTTGCTACAATTTAATAAGCATCTCTTAGTAATAGGCTAGCTCATCATTCTTTTGCAAAGTAAAAAATAACAGAGTCTTAGACACAAACCAAGAATAACATAAGAATTCTACATTTACAAAGAAAAGAAAAAAAACACACATTGATTATTTACAAAAATGCAGTGGGATATCATCGTTGTACTTAATACACACTGAACCCAGGGTTGCAGAATGTACCAAACCAGCAGAGTAGTCAAATACTTAGTGAAATGAACAAACATTAACCCCATTCCTTATTAATAGGTAACATCATTAGGTTAATTTTCATGAGTATGCAATGTAATTACTACCTCAATATCCATATGTGCAAAAATAAATTCATGTGCCCTGTTTCTGTTTCCTTCCTTTAAAACATTCTTCTTCAACATGATCCTATCTGAGTTACAATGATAACATCTTTTTTCACCCAAGGTCAAACTCCAGTTATCTTTTGGCCCCCAACTTGCCTCCTAATCCCATAATAATTCAGCTTTCAAGTCGTTATTAATTCAGACATATCTCTTCCTCTCATGAGTCCCTCTCCATCCTGAAGGGCACTGCTTCAGCAAGTGCCCCCTCCCCCACTTTACAGATGCAGCAATGCCCTCCTAGTAGTTCTGTCCCATCATTATACCAACCCATTTGGCACTCTGAGCCAAGTCTCCTAGTCTCAAATAGGTAATGATTTTGTAAGCCTTAACACACAAGTCTTTCATGAAGAAAATGCCTATGATTCAAAACTCTCAACATCTGGCTCCATGTAGTTTCTCCTCCCATAGTCTCGCCTCTAGTAATAATTTCACATAACTCATTGTGTGCCCCTGCCAACAGACTCTGCGGGCTGTTCCCCATGCATCCCTCGCTTGGTGCTCTTGCGGGATTGATTTCATCACTTGGCACTGTCTTTCCCTCTGTTCTTTGTATACATCTTTCCAAACCAAGTTCAAGGCCACTGCTGCCCAAGTCACCAAGACTTCTGAACCCAGAGACTTCACTTCTCCTTCTCAAGCTATGTGCTGCCTCTGTTTGGAAATCAACACTCAAGGTCATTGCAGCTCTGTTTGAGCATCTTCTACCACCTAACCAACTACAAGCATGGCATACAGAGGTGCCTCTGTCTCTCCTCCAGCTTCTAGACTGTATCTTGCGCATCTGCTGAATCAATGGACCTTTCCTTGCACTGTGGTGTGAAAGTCATTACACTGAAGGAGAAGGAGTCCCCACTGCACTGCTCAGGGAAGCTGCGGGTTTACATAGAACTTAATGGCATAAAATGTTTCACGCTCTCAGTACCAAGTTTTCTAGTATAACAAAGCTTAAGTTCTTTGGATTTTATAATCAGCCAACCAGATGATACGAGAAAATGTGTTGATCTAGGAGGTGTAAGAGAAAACATGTCTGGGCCTGGTGTCTTGCATCAGTTAGCCTGACTCGGAGCACATCACCCCAGGGCGCATCCAGCATCTGAGGAGAACTCTTACCTTGCAGTAGACAATCATGTTGTGAGAACTATCTTCTGGATCAGCGATCCCCACCGCTCTTTGATCCCCAGATCCCTGAGCCATCCTGAGCACCTCCTTCACTCTGAAAAAGAAAGGCATGTATCATCATAAATCATCAAGTCTCAAAGGCATTGTATTTTTATGTACCTTTGAAATACAAAGATCTAAGCCCCTTCTGGGTTGTTTGTTTGGGCCATACAAGGCTACGTACTTGCTAGGCAGGACCTTCAGTATTTGATCTACAACTCCAGTCCTTTTTGCTTTAGCGCTTTGTCAGGTAGTTCCTTGTTTTTGCCCCAAATGGCTCAGTCCTCAATTCTCCTACCGAAGGCTCCCACGTAGCTGGGATTGTTGGCTAGTACCACCATGCCCAGCAAAAACTAAGGATCTCCTGATTGATACCATAAGAATAAAACAGAATATAATTACATATATGTTACTATAAATTGACTGGTAGAGCATCTAGCTAGTAAGTGTGAGTTCAAATGGTAGTACTTCAAAAAAGGAAACTCAGGAGATAACTGGTTCCACCATTCGCATATATTCTCCTAATCCCAAAGCAACACAACCCTTCTTTGTACCCTAGGAGTGAGTCTATGCCAATCTTAATCCCCTCAAGACAGATATTGGCATCATTTGGGTGTTGATTTTGTCTCAGCAACATTCATTTTCTGATTAAAACACTATGAATTAAAATGCAAGTATTTCAGTATGGAATGTAAAAAAATAATACTGTATATCCATGAAAATGATTGCAGTGAGAAAAAACATTCAAACACCAAGAATTGGCAAGGACATGGGGAAAGGAGATCCTTTGTACATTATTGGTAGGCATATAAAGTGGTAAAATCACAACAACACAGTCCAAGGGTTCCTCAAAAAGGTAAACACTGAATCACCACATGTTCTAACATTTCTATTAGCAATGTATATATGCCGAAAAACTGAAAATAAACATTCAAATAGATGCATTCAAATGTTTACACTATTGCCCAAAGGGAGGCCAAACTAGAGGTCTACAGATTAATGAATGGATAAGCCAAATGTGTCTATCCAGACAATGGACTGTTAGTCCACCATACAAAGAAATAAACTTCAAGGTAGGAGGTGTAGCTCAGTTGTAGAGCACTAGCCAATGAGTGAATGTGTCAGGTACCAAGTTTGAGTCCAAGTCTCAGAGCTAAAAATAAAATCATAAAAAGTAATCAGAAAAAAAACCTTCTGACACAAGACTGCATACAAGTATTACACTATGTTTAAGAAAGCAGATGAAAAAGCTGTATATTGTGAGTCCATTTCTGTCAAAATCCAGAACAGGTAAATTCGCAGGCACTAAGGAGCACAGAGGATGGGTCGGGTGGCCTTAATGGATAATGGGGTCTCCCTTGGGGAAGACGAAAAGATTTTGAAACTAAATAGATGAGAGTATTTTAGGATAGTAAGGATGTACTAAAGGCCATTGAAGATGGTTAATTTGATGTTAAGTGTATTTCAGCTCAGTTAAGAACATTGAGAATAATTAATCTGGCCTTTTAAAAAAAATTGGCAGAATAAGAGTAAGAAAATATCAAGTGTGTGGAATTTCTGAGTAATGAAGCAAGTTGAGTTCTTGGGAGTGTCCACAGTACTTGCTGTGTGACCTTGAAAAGTTAAATAGCCCAGTGGGGTTTCTTGGCTAATTTCCCTTTAAAATGAAGCCTAGGGAAGGCATGCTCAGAACCATGCCAAAGAACCCTGCTCTTCTTTATTCCATCCCATGATCCACAGAGAACCCGCCAGGTAAGGGTCAAACAGTTTGAGCTGAGCAAGAAAGTACACTAGAAAGCCATGAAAGTCTTTTACAAATGTTATCACTAATCTAACATCCTTTCTGAGTTAGCTGCACAAATTTCATAGGCTTTTCATCAAGGAAACCTTCATAAATAACATTAAGTACTTAGTCAAAAAAGGCCATTCCATTTAAAAGAAGAAACAGACAACATTCAATTACAAAAAGCTGTACCCACGGTCAGTCCACTGAAACAAGTTTGAATAGAAATGGGGGAGATACAAGGATTTGCAAAGTTATGCTTAGAATGCAATGTCCAGAAGAATGCAGGTGGCTCATGCCCATAATTCTAGCTCGTCAGGAGGCTGAAACCTGAGGATCATGGTTTGAAGTCAGCCTGAGCAGGAAAGTATGTGAGATGCTTTTTAAAAAAATTGATTTATTGTTATTGTAAAGGTGACATACAGAGGAGCTACAATTATGTAAGTCAGATAAAGTGTACATTTCTTTTTGAACAATGTCACACCTTCCTTCATTCTCTCCCAGTTTTCCCTCCTGTCCCTGTCCACACCCACTAGTTGTATAGTTCATTTTCAACATAGTGTCTAATAGTATTATTGCTGCCTTTGTTCACCCTTTATCCCTCCATTTCTATGCATCCCCATTTCCTCTCAAATTCAGATGAACAAACAAGACAAAAGAACATGAAAACAAAATTAACAACAAAGGAAAACAAAACCCTCTTGCGTCCATTTCCTGGAGTTTATTTTGCTGAATATTATTTTTTACTGTTAGATGCACATAGCTATGGTGATTATCTCCAATTAATACCAAATAGCCAAAAGTGGAGCTATGGCTCAAATAGTAGAGGACTAGCCTGGAGTAAAAAACTCAGGAATAGCGTCCAGGCCTCGAGTTTAAGCCCCAGGACCAGCTTGTTAGAAACGAAGGAAGGAAGGAAGGAAGGAAGAAAGGAAGGGAGGGAGGGAGGAAGGGAGGGAGGGAGGGAAGAAGGGAGGGAGGGAGGGAGGGGAGAGACAGACAGAGAGAGAGAGAGAGAGAGAGAGAGAGAATGCAGTTCCCCAAAATACTGCATTGGGGTTATGTTGCTGCTTTTCTTAGCATATATGAATTAGAGAGCATTTCAAGTTGGGTTAAAGGTAGAGATCAAGAGAACCATTCTATTACCCGTACTTGGTTACATCAGTATGCCCATGAATAGATTAAAACAGAGAAACACTGGCTATTGTTTCAATGAACAACTTTTTCAATTTCTAAGGACCACTCACTTCCCTATCCCAGAACCCAACATCAGGAAGAACAAAGCCAAGAGTCCCTTTGCGCATGCACTGGTTTATCTATGAAGCAGAGCCCTTTGGAGTCTCCCTTGTTTATTTTCAAGCACACACTTTCACTCTACTAAACATACTCTCTTCCACTGCCTAAATCCACTGCTATGGAGGCAGGCTGAAAATGACCTAGAAGCGACCATCTCAGCCCTCCCTCCACCTCCACCTGCCCCTCCCACCCACAGAAGCCTTTCTGGTTAGCATGACCAGCTTGTCCTACAGCCTAAGCTGGAGGTTGCTAAGGGAGAACCCAGAGCTCTAGTTAGGAATCCTGGTGAGTTTGTATTCACTAGACAAATTTCTATTTTTGGTTCCTCTATCAACTAGTTGGGAAACCCACACAAGCCGTTTAATTTTTCTGTGTCTAAAAAGAATCCTTTCCCATTTAGTAATATAGCTACCTTCTATTCCATAAGTCAACAAATGTTAGGGAGAACTTCACATGACACTTCTATGGGTGAGCACTATATAATTAAACTCACTGGCTGTAATACAGGAGCTCTCGAAATTGAATAACCAGATGTTCTGTCATTACAATATCTTGCACTGACAAGCTCCAGTGGCTTACACCTTTAATCCTAGCTACTCAGAAGGCTGAGATCTGAGGATCATGGTTCAAAGCCAGACCAGGCAGTAAACTCTGTGAGACTATTATCTTCAACTAACCAGCAAAAGCCAGATGTAGAGCCGTGGCTCAAGCAGCAGAGCTCCAACCAAGAGTGAAAAAGTTAAGAGACAGCACCCAGAGCCCGAGTTCAGGTCTAATGTTGGCAATAATAATAATAACAACAATAATAATAGTATGATATACAATATTTATTTCTCTTTTTTATTTTACTTAACTTTTTTTTGAGACAAAGTCTCCTTTGTATCCCAAGCTCACCTCTAACTTGTAATTCTCCTGCCTCAGTCTCCCAAGTACTGGGATCACTGGCATGTACCAAAATATTTCTTTTAAACGAAGCCCAGTAGAAATAAATAGAAGTGTTTTAAGCTTAATGGTAGATAACAGAACCTTGTTCATTTTATAAATGTGTATGCTACATGTAAATACCCATAATAAATAGTCTAAGAACTTTTATTAAAACCTTTGTAAAAACACATGCCTGCACTTCTATAGAATGAACGCATGTTGATGATATTATTTTCCTGTAAGGATTCCAAGTGACGAAAGAGGGAAAATAAAAAGTGTGCTATGACCATCATTTCACTATTGAAAGAAGACAGGTGGACACAGTATTTATAGCTTGGAGGCTGCAGCCAGCCTCTGTCAGCAGGCGAGCCTGCACCTGAACCACTGTGTGCTGTATGAGCTGTGTGATCGGTGCTTTACCTCACCTCTTCATCTTTGTTCTCTTTCCTGTCACAATCCACAGTCCCAGCGTAGTAGAAAGCCCCATGAATAGGGAGGGCCATGTTCCCCTTGCTCTGTGACTACCTGTCAGAACCACTGGTATAAAATAATTGTCTCCTCCCTTCAAAGACTCTTTCTAGAATGTGCCATGGCACCTTTCTTTCATCCTTGCTTCCATGCTAGCCCAGCACCTGTATTCAGAAGTATTCATGTTGTTTTTCACCAAGGATGACTAAATTGCAGGAGTGGAGCATCCTCTTTCCAACCCAGCATCATTTCTTCCCATAAAGCAATTCCCATAAGATACCACCATGTTCCAGGGATTAGTACTTTAAGTGCAAGTATACCCTACGTCCTTTCCCCAAGGCGCTCTGTACTCTAAGTGCAAGTATGTGGAATGCATCTTTTTCCAAGGCGCTCTACTGGGCCTGGGGATATACACACAAAGCAGACCTGGGCTCTTAGTTAAAGATCCAGAGTCCAGAATGGGTGGCAAACATGACCCAAACCAAGGGTAATGTGTGGCTACTTGATTCTAACTTATCCAGAGCAAGACGAAGTAACAACTGAGATTGCAATAGAAAGACAACTGGGACCTAGGGAAGTAGGGTTTGCCACATCAGCCTAAGTGACAAGAACAGCAAACACACACACACACACACACACACACACACACACACACACCTATGCTGGGCATCAAGAGTGAGAAGACGAAGAAGATCCAAGCCAAGGAGAGAGAGATTGGATGACAGAGGTCCACATCAAGGACTTTATTAGGAAATCTCTCCACCAGAAAGTCAATTCTGCACGGGCAGACACTTAGTGATGGGGTTCTCCTCTCTTTCCCAGGCACCAAAACCAAGGCCTGGTCTAGAGCAGGCACCCAAAGTAATATTCCGCTAAAATGTAGCTTATACCGTTGGAACTCTTAAATGGATAACACATCGTGAAAACTTCCCAAAAGACATGACCCATGCACAGAACCCCATGTGGACACGTCCTGGGGCTGGCTGCCACGGGCCAGACCCACAGGTCTGCAACCCCTCGTCTGCAGTTCACAAGCCACTTGAGTAAAAGGGGATACATGAGGAGGGTGGACAGCAGAAGTGTGTGTTTGTGACACAAGTGGATTAGCCAGGCTTTTCAAAGTCAGGATCGGGCCTGAAATTGCCTCCAAACTTAATATTGCATTTAGTAACTTGCAGTTACAACAAATGCCTTCTGTCTTCTTTATAGCACCAGCCCTCTGGAGTAAGCAAAGCCTAGGGTCAGGAAGCAAAAAGCACTGGGCAGAGCAGGAAGGAGCCATACATGACCTATGTAGAAGGAAAAGGCTTAGAAGTCAGACCCAGATCTCAGTGCAGCCTTTGGTTGACTCCCTGACCTCCAATTTACAACTGTTCAGCTGGTAGGTGGGGAGCACGTGGCCCAGCTACTTCCAAAGAAGGGGTGGAGGCTATGTAAATGCCACATAACATGGGTAACTGACTAGAGGTAGTGGGATGCCCAGGCCACCTGAGTCAGAATCTGGGAGAAGCCCATCCACCATCCTCAGGTCTCTCCACTCCAGATGGTTGAGACCACACTAGGGTGATGCAATGACCTCCTCAGGACATTCTGATGCAGAGCTGAGAAGACAACTACAACTATACCCCACTGTCACCAGAATCATCATCACACACTGCTAAATGCCCTAAACATCAGCCTGCCACCCCCCAGTGCCCAGCCCTCAAAACCCCATTCAGGGAAATGTCATCCAGGAGAGGAAATCAAACCCAGACTGTAGCATACTCCGGATGCATATTTATGCTGCCAAACAAGCATTTCTATTGATGTAATGTTTCTCTCCTCTATATTACATCAAATTTCCATTGTTTGCCTCAGCCCATGAAAACCAATGGATTTTATTTTTTACATCAGTGATGTCACACAGTCAGGGAAAAAAATTACAGTATGTGTGCTAGTTCAGTAGTACAAGCTTATTTATTTTGTTGTAATCTGAGTGGGCAGGAGCCTCAAGGGGAAAGAAGGAAAAACAACAGCTCTAAAGAACAAATAACTTTCTGTTACAGTAGAGCCTGCCTGCTTGACATTTCCTACCTCCTCAAAGTTCAAATGCTCAGTGACAGACTGAGTGACTGTCTGCTTCAGGTACTTCACCAAAGATTGCAAAGCACTCAACTCCCAAAGACCCCTTTGGGGGCCACGGGTAGGCACCCAGGGTCTCACTGTTGTGTATCAAGACTTCAAGATAAAAGCTAATGGTTCTCAGAAGCAGATATGAAGACTTGGTCTGATGAGCAGCCTCAGACTCACTTAGGGAACAAACCTCAAGACACAAACTCTGGATTCCTATGCTCCAGAAATTCTGATCTAGTTGGCCTCAGGCCATCCCTGGAGATGGGACTCTAAATGCTTCTCCAGTGAACTGGAAACATAGCCAGGTTTGGAAACCACTGACCTCGATTACACTCACCTGATCCCTCCATCTCATCCATGTGTCAAGTGGTGGGCCAACAGGCCAGGGCGGGCTCCCTTTGCTCCCCTGTATTAAACCAGCAACTCAACAAAACGCGTAAAGCAAGGGTCTTCCAGTCAGAGACTAGCTCCCCATCCTGGTGATGCCATCTAAATGCCACATAATCATAAGCATCCCATGTAGTTTTCATTTGCTATATCAACGAAATGGAACAAATACTACTATTCACCTCATGGAAGTGGATCTCAGCTTTATCTGCTCATCACAGTCACCTGGGCAGCTTCGGAATCAGCCACAGCAGGTGGTTGATCATATTTCTACCCTACAGATGAGAAAATTAATGCTGGAGAACACATGGCACGTACCCAAAGTAGGTAAGGAACTAAAAATCCCAGTTTATAGTCTTTCCAACATGTCAGTCTTGATTTCTACAAAATGGCTCACACAATGTATTTGGCACAGAGCATAGTAGAGTCTCAGCTATTCTGAGTTTCCTTCATTCTACTTTTATCAGCCAAGTTGACTTCTCCATACCAACATGCTTTGCAACACATAAAGAAATTCAACCCCAGGTTGTCACAGCTACCTGAAAGCCTAACCAAATTAGCCTCCCAAAGCTATGTATACAGAAAATTGGTGTATGTCTTTTATGTTAAACAATGATCCTATAAACTAAGGCAGGAGAGAGAAGCAGAAAGTTCACCATATAGCAGGTCCCCTGTTTGACCCGGGAAGCTGTGCACTCTCAGTCACTATAATAGCTGCAGGAAGTCCTGGTTCACCTAGGAACCCTCTTACCGGAATTCACAAAATCCACACTCACAGCCCGTGGCCAATTCCCTGCACTCTCCACCTTTGAGTCCTTCTCCTGTAGACAAAATAACCATGCCTGCTGTGTTCTTCTACCTCCAATCTCAGCAAGAGCTCCTGCTACTTCAGTGGAAATCTATGCTCCTTTAAGACAGTCTATCCCCCTGGTCCTCAAATCCAAACTTTCTTTCTTTCCAGACCAGGAAATGAGGCAGACATTCTCTCAGCTCTCCATTGCTCCCTCGCTTGTTCCTACACAAATTTCTCCTCTAGTGACAGATCATCTTTACACCTACCCTCACTGTGGTGGGCCCCCTCCCTCCTACTGAAGTGGTTTCATTGCCAGTAGACAGCAGCTCTCAGGTTTCCTTCTTCATCCCTAACTCCTTCGTTAGTCTCCATGACTTCAACATCGGAGTCAAAGACTTATGGGAAAAGTTGCTTCTCAGGTCTTTGATTTCCCTGCCTGAACCAATTTCCCCCTCAGCTATCATCTGACTCTCTCACCTTGAATTCCATCACAACCCCACCCCCCCCTCGCCGCCATGCTCACCTACTAGCTTTCCAGCTTACTTGCATTCATTGCAAACGCAGTGAGACATTCAACCCATGGACCCTACAACCTGTGGCCACCTCTCCAATCGCCTTTACTACCTGTGGCCACCTCTCCCATCACCTTTACTACCTGTGGCCACCTCTCCCACCACCTTCACTTACTTCCCTCCATGGTTCCACTGTAAAGTCACACTGGCATAATCTCTCCTTTTCAAAGATCTTCTGCTCCCACAAATCCTTCCCATGTCTTGCTGTTCTGGCAGAGTTCTATCACTGATGGAACCCAAACACACACCAACTCCAAGTTCACATCCAAGCAGATGAACACTCCAGAGTAGAGAGGTAGTCCTGCAACCATCCTGACTAGCAGCATTTCAAGTTCATGACGACAAACTTTGAATCAATAGTCAACACTACCCATCAAGCAGAAAATATTTTCCAGCCAACCTTCCTTTCGTCCTTTCTGCACTGGCAATATCACTTTCTTCTTACTTAGTACCTAGTATTTGCTGGTGGCTTATTTTGGAACTGATTGAAGCAATGGAAGCCTGGAAAGAGCGAATCCTTCATCCCTCATTTTCAGACAGCCTCAGCTATGCTGCCATGTTCTTGATTTTTCTGTTATCTTATACAGGAAAGTGGTGCTGCATTACTAAAAGGAAAGGATTGTGTCTTTGCTTTTAAAGATGGCTACAGGAAATTCCTACTCACTTAGACCCTATAACCACACCAACAGGAGATTACAGCTAAAAGGTCTCCAATACCAAACTCCTTAAGGAAGACTACTTAGGAAAACCTAAAATCAGAGACCAAACACAAACACACTAGCAGAATTCAAAATCTTTGACCTGTGCAGGCAGCACCAGAGAATACTCAACACAGCCCAACTCCTCACCAGACTAAAGTCTCTTACTAAAGGCCTATTTGCCCCAATTTCTACTTCACAGGACATAATGAATGGCTTTGAATGGAAAACAACAGGCAGGAAATACACATTCTGAGATCAGCATTTATCAAGCTGAGACTGAGATATGCCACAGATATTAGAGTTACCTATGTCATTAAGAGACAGAATAATTTTAATTTTTATTTATTTATTTATTTATTTTTTGGCCAGTCCAGGGCCTTGGACTCAGGGCCTGAGAACTCTCCCTGGCTTCCTTTTTGCTCAAGGCTAGCACTCTGCCACTTGATCCACAGCGCCACTTCTGGCCGTTTTCTGTATATGTGGTGCTGGGGAATCAAACCCAGGGCCTCATTTATAGGAGGCAAGCTCTCTCGCCACTAGGCCATATCCCCAGCCGAAGAGACAGAATATTTTTAAAGAACTCTATTTAAAATGTTAAAGATTTTAATTAAAAAAGCTAAGTGGCAATAAAGCAGAGACACTAAATTTTAAAAAACAAAACAAAGCAAAACACAATAGCTCCTTTACAAAGGAAATGCTAAAACTCAAAATCATTGTAACACATAAGGCCTACTCCCCTTGGCCTGCTCTGCACACTCTAAATTGTCAAAAAAAAAATAATCAGGGAGCTTCAAGGTCAAAAGAAAATCCCCAGATGTGTGTATATGTGTGTGTGTGTGTGTGTGTGTGTGTGTGTGTGTGTGTGTGAGAGAGAGAGAGAGAGAGAGAGAGAGAGAAGGGGAAACAAAACAGAATGTTTAAAAAATGTGGAAGAATATAAAAAGATTTTAATACAAGTATAATCAGGGTTCCAGAGATGAAAGAGAAAGGAGGGAAAAATACTTGAATCAATAATGATTGGGAACTTTTCAAGCTTCAAAACATATGAAGAGAACATATACAGCAGAAGTCCAGCAAAATTAAGAAACACTGACAAGATTAAGTGGAAAAAAAAAGGAAAAATAACACAGGCACATTGTATTCAAATTGAAAACACACACACACACACACACACACACACATACACACACACACACAGAGGGAGAGAGAGAGAGAGAAATTCTAAAGGAAACCAGGTCCTTACCTAGATAACGAGGATAGGAATTGAAGGCTTTCCTATCAAACACCACACAAGCAAAAGTGCAGCTTGAAATACTAAAAACGTTGAAAGAAAAGGAAAACACTTTGCTGAGAATTCCACATCTAGTGAAATTCTCACTCAAAAATGGCAAAAAATAGACATTCTCAGAAGATTTTGCTAAAAACAAGGAAGTTCATTACTAGCAGATTTGTCATGGGGGTAAAAAAATGCCAAAAGAATTCTTCAGGCAAAGGAAGATTGCACAAATCAGACACTTGTATATACAAAAAGAAAGAGCAAGTATCAAAAAAGAAATAAAAGTAAAACAAAGATCTTTAGCCAGGAGGGTTGGCAGTGTGTTTCTAATTTTAGTCCATAGGAGGCTAGGACAGACAACTCTGAGCTTTATAATAGTGAAACCTTGCCTCAAAAAAATATTATATTTTCTTATTGTAAGTCCATCTAAAAGAAACAAATAGACCCTTCTGAATAATGTTCATTGGATAGAAATATATATTTACAATATATTATTTATGTATAACATATTGTATATATAGGAGAGAGAGAGTGATGGTCCTGAAGCTTGAGCTCAGGGCCTGAGCACTGTCCCTGAGCTTTTGTGCTCAAGGTTAGTGCTCTACCACTTGAGCCATAGCTCCACTTCTGGGTTTTTACTGGTTAATTGGAAATAAGAGTCTCATGGACTGGACTTTCTTGCTCAGTCTGGCTTTGAACTATGATTCTCAGATCTCAGCCTCCTGAGTAGCTAAGATAATAGGCATGAGCCATCAGTACCCAGCCAGAAAAATACTTTTAAAAGACTTCCACATCAAAGCCGAATAGAACTCTGGAAAAACTCTTGATATTCAACTAGTTCAAAGGTCAACAAACTCAAGTCTATGGGGTACTAGCAAATTGCTTGTTTCCCTATGGTCTGTGTCAAGGAAGTGGTTCTTGGATGGTTGAGAAATATTAGAAGAATCATATTTTATGACACAGGAAAACTGAACAAAATTCAAATTTGTGTCCATGAAACTTAATCAATGTCCTTTCACTTACTTCCTTGTCATGAATTTGCTTTTGCAATACAGCAGAAATGAATAACTGCAAGCTCAAAGTATTGACTATTTAGTCTTTTGCATTAAAAATAGTTTATTCCTCTAAAGTAAGCACAAGCACTTTATTTTTCAGAAGATGATCCTGAGGTCAGAGAAGGCCCAGTTGTACTCTAATCTCTCTTTGAGGGTCAGCAACAGAGTCTGCCTCAGAACTTGGGGCAGGAGATCTCAAATGCTTCTCTTCAAAATTTTAAGTATGGAATCAAGGTTATACTTTCAAATGCAACTGCCTGTGGGGCCTGCTGAAGTCACACTTTATTCTTCTCTCATTTCACATGAGAAAAAGATTGTGTGGCTGTTCGAGAAGAAGAAGGAGTGACAGAGAGGCTTGCCAATTTTTATACTGGCTGCCCTTACCACAGGTGCCTTCTGGAACAGAGACTGGGCCGCCTCTGGGTCCAGGCTCAAGCAATATTTACATCAGGACATCAAGAAAAACCACTGCAGAGGGGCTATGTCTCTGCTCTTTCCAATGTAAGGAAATCCACTCCACTCCATTGGGCTCCAGGTTACCTACTGTCAGGTACATTTGAATTGACATCAAAGGAGGAAAATAGTGCTTTGTGCACAGCTCAGGGGATAGTTTAATCATGAGCCAAGCTCCAAAGAAATCAAACATAAAAAGTATGATGCAGGCCAAAATTCTTTAACTCTTTTTAATTGTAAACATTTTCCCAACTACTGGGAAGAAGACAGCATAGTTCCAGTCCTTTGCACAACAGGCTACTTTGCTTCAGCTGTTTCTTTCTCCTGGTAATTTCTGTAGTGACTCCACCCACAGGCTGCTGGGGAGAGCTAGGATGAGACAAGAGCCAGTCCAAAGGGACTGCTGCTCTTAAGCTTGTACTCAGAAAGAAAACAGGTTATCTGTGAGGTCCACCCCAAGGACAGCTGCAGGTATTCTCACCTGTTTAAATCTCCATCCAGTTACCTAGGTAACTGGTACACCTGGCTGCACTTACCTCCCTCCTTTCTCTGAGGTCACACCCTAATCCATGTGGACACACTCTGATACACTTGGACACACCTCCCACCCCAGGCATCACCTGGGAGTGACTCTCTAGCCTGCCATGCATGCTTTCCAATTTTCTTAATAGAGCTAGTCAACTCCAGACAACTCAGAGGAGTGGGAAGGCTACCACAGGAAGAATGTCCCCCCAAAATCTTAGTTTCAGCAGATCCAAAGTGGCCTTCCAGCAGGAATCAGGGGCATGTGATGGAGTCCCATCTGCTTTTAATACAGTAGGGATGCTCAGGATAAAGATATAGATTCTTCCGGATGACAGTTAGGCTATCCTTGATCTCAAACCAAATGGGATGCACAGAGGACGTGGTGGCAGCAGGCAGCAATGGCTCCCAGTGGCTCCAATAGAATGTCACACCTCCTGCTGGGCTGCCTGGAACTTATTAAGGGCCAACATTACATCTGACAAACTTGTAGAAATCATCTGTCCTTCTCTGTGGGCCTGCTGGAAACTGTTACAAAAAACCTATAAACCAACTGGAATGGTAATTAAACACTCATTTTGGTAGCCATAATTTTCCTTTTCTCACTTTGGAACAATCATTTAGGACAACTTCACTTCCAAATTTCTTATCTAGAAATGCATTCTTGATTTCCAAAGCCTTTTACTAACCTCTGCTCTAACACTTACACATTGGCTTTTATCAGCATTGGAAAAACTCTGAAGTTATAGGCATTCTGAAACCAGGTACCGCTCTTTGCCTCTGGGCTGCCTTTCTTTTTTAATTTTTCTTTTTTAATTTCTTTTTTTAATTTTTTAATTTTTATCAAACTGATGTACAGAAAGGTTACAGTTTCATACGTTAGGCGTTGGATACATTTCTTGTACTGTTTATTACCTGTTTTAAAAGAGCCTTTTGTTTTTCTTTCAGTCCCAGTTACTTCATGTGAAGTGCCAGACTTTGAAGTCAGACCCCACTTTACCACGCGAACCCCACTTTACCATGTGAACCTGAGATAAGCAGGCCCTGTAAGCAGACCCAGGACAAGCCCATTAGGGCCCAGAACTCTAACTGCTGGAAATGGTTAACTCTAACTGCCCCCAGAATGCCTCGAGCCCTGAGCCAATCAGATTTGTACCCGTAATCTTGATTGCTTAAACACCTGATTGCTGTAACTTTGTTTTTTGCCTTTATAAGCCCTGTGTAATCATATCTCCGGGCTTCCTCCTAACCTCCGCTGTGTCAGTGGGTAGGGTGAGGCCCGAGTTGCAGCTTGCTTAAATAAAGCCTTGCCTTGCTTTTGCATTTCAGAATTTCTGAGTCTCGGTGGTCTTGGTGTTGGTTTCGTGACTGGCACAACACATGAAGACCTTTGAACTACAGCGCCGGGGATTTCTTTTCTTCACCTAGGCATCTTCCATCTTCCCCAAAAAATGTGGTTAAGGACTCTTCCTGGCACATGCACCAAATGTAATGGGGTCCTCCCAAGGGAGGGGACCACAATATGGAGGTCAGATCTGGCCAGCACCCTCATGGGACCTTTTGTTGTCAGTGTGGGTAGAATATGATTTTCTAACCCATGCAAAGTTGAAACAAACAAGAAAGTGGATATGCCAAGAAGTTCCTCATGCTCCCTTATTTAGCAATGTCCCCTCTACCAACCCTAAGTGATATCTGCATTTCAAAAGGGGCATCAGGCCTTTTATCTCCCATGTGGCCCCTTTCACCCTCATGCATGAGCTGCCTGACCAGCAGGTAGCAAGGGCTGAGCAAGGGCCACATGAAAGCCTTGGACCCATGTGTGAACACTAAGATGCCCCTCCCCCCTTCACTCCCTAAGAACAAAGGACGCAGGATGCGAGGGCTTCTCAGGGAAAACTCCTTGGAATTCCCTTTAATAAAGGGAAGGGCAAATACATTTATAGCAGTAATGATGGTGGGAAGGGGAAGGACTTGGAGCGTCTAGCTAGGCATTAGTGATTGGCTAATAAACTATCCATCCAAGGGCGACACTCTAGGACCACCTCCAAGGTTAATGTCACGTCCCATAGGACCCCATTCCCCCTGAGCTTGGCTGGCACCATTGTGGCACACGTACTCACAGACAGAGGGCGGGGCTGGTTTGGCTACCTCTTCCCATTCCAGACCCGGAAGGGGGTAGGAATGGCTAACAGTCATACAGCCCCAGGGCAGGAGGAGAGGCAGCCCTCTCTCCCTCAATGCCAAGCTGATACCCAACAAAGGGGCAGTTGTTTTTATATCCAGAAAAATCTGAGGCATCATCAAGGAAATACTCAGGGTCATAGGGGATTCTCTGGGTTCCATTTTATACTTTAAATCAACTTTTGTTTAAATAGCATTCCCTGTGCCCCCTTCCCATGGGTCAAAGAAAAATTATATGGAACTTGAAAAAGGGTGGAGCCATTTTACAGCTTTGGCCACTTGTTTTCCTTATAAATACACATGACTTTAGCCATGTTCCTGGAAGAGAACCCATATTCCATTTGAAATCTTAGAAATTACTCCACGAAGGAGGCAAATCAGGTTGAGAATGTATTTCAAAATGAGACTGTGAAAGCAAGCAGGGACTAGATCTTGTTTTACAGGGCAGGTAATATATTTCAATGCTTACTCTGAAGACCGTGAGAAGATAGTAAAGGATATGAGTAAGTATTGACTAGATGTGCATGCAGATTCAGAATGAGCTCAACACATCACCTGATACCCACATTTTGCCTCCCTATAAACTTTGTGAGTAGTTCAGCCTCCCTGTCTCAGTTTCTCATTCACAAAAGAGAACAATAATGATTATTCACCCCTTGGTCTGGTTCAAGAATTCAATCTGTTTGTACCTAGGGGATATTTGGGATTATGTTTGTTATTTAGTAAAGGCTAGGAAAATTATCTCCATTTATACTTACCTGGTCCTTAAGAATATCTAATATTAGCATCAGTGACACTCACTTGAAACTGTGTTGGAAATGAACTTTACAACTTGTAGGGTGAGAAGTCAAAGGAATGGGAAAAAATGAGGGAGGAGGTAATGTTGTTCAAAAACAAATGTCCTTATTGCCTTACTTATGCAACTGTAACTTTTCTGTATATCACCTGTACAATAAAATTAAATTTAAAAGTAAAGAACATCCAACATTATGTCTTCAATTGAGTTCTGATCTTCCCTCCCAGATTCACTTATTGTTTCAACTATTTTCATTTAAAAAAAAAGGCATGTACTATGCATAGGACTAGAACCCCAAACAACCACATTATTAATTTGCAGGTGAACCATTCTGCACACTCATATTCAGGAGGCCAGAAGGAAAATCAACTGCCTTGACCTTCGTATCAAGCAGAGGGGAGAAAAACATCACAAGGAGCATGGCCAGATATACAGAGGGAACATTCCATAAAGATTAAGGGTCAGTTCATTAACTAGACTTAAAAATCCTAAATTATTATGTACACCATAGTACAGTATTAAAATGTAGGAAACAAATTTGACAGAACTGAAAAAAAAGAGACAAATGTGTAATCATAGTTCAAAATGTTAACATTCCTCTTTCAATGATAAAGCTGATGGGGGGGGTTTGACCTGCAAGAATATAGAAGAAATGAACTCAATCAACTAATTTGACCTGCTGGGAATATGGCCTAGTGGCAAGAGTGTGTGCCTCAACTAATTTGACAACTGACATTAATCAAATGCAAAGCAAAAAATTTCAGGTATTCTCTTGGGTGCCTGTGAACCCGTCTCAAAAATAAACTATATGTGCTTATATAAAATTCCAAAAAAGTTTAACACATTAAAATCATACAGAATGTATAATTTAACTGCAATCAGTTAAATTAGATACCAAGAAGACATTTATAAAAGCTCTACCTTTGAATAAAAACTAAAAAACGTATATAACCTATGAGTCAAATTAGAATGTATTTTAAGTCAGATGGTATGGAAAATAAAACACATTTGTGAGACACAACTAAAGTATCACTTAGAGGACATTTTACCATTAAAAATGCTGATATGAAAAAAATAAATTCTTACTATGGAATGAAGGCTGGCTCCAAACTTTTGTTCCTCTGCCTTAGTCTCCCATGTGCTGAGATTATAGGCACGTAACACCATGCCTAGATAAGGAAGATTTAATATAATGACTTGAGATTAAGAAACTAGACCAAAAAATGAACAAACTAATCCTAAAATAGGCCATAAGAAAGAAATGATTAACAATCATAAATCAGATTAATAGTATAGTAATCTCAAAATGGAAAGTAGAAAAGTTAGCAATGAACATTTTAGATTTTGAAGTTTTTTTCTGAAAAATAAATGAAATTAGTAAATACTAGCAATACTGATCTTTTAAAAAGAGAAAACTCAAAATGCCAGCAATAAAAGAAAGGGCCTACTATAAGAGCTACAAACATTAAATGTATAATAAATTAAT
The DNA here is from genome assembly GCF_023159225.1 of Perognathus longimembris pacificus. Classification (NCBI taxonomy): domain Eukaryota; kingdom Metazoa; phylum Chordata; class Mammalia; order Rodentia; family Heteromyidae; genus Perognathus; species Perognathus longimembris. Next base: position 2,129 of record NW_025961323.1, on the reverse strand, counting down.
ATTAAAAACAATTTTATGCTAATAAGTCACCCAGAATTAAAAGTAATACATTTATGAAAGAAACTGAGTTGGTCACTAAAAGTCTCTCACAAAGACAAAGAAGGGTTCACTAGTGAATGAACACTTTAAGAAGATTTTTTTTAATTAAAAGAATTTTCCAAATTGCTTTGTGAAAGCATCATAGCAATGATACCCAAACTGACAAATATATTAAAAGAAATGGAAATTAAAGACACATTTAATTTATGAACATAGACTGGAAAATCCTTATCAAAATTTAAAATAAATCCCTCTGTACATGAAAATGACAATCTTTCATGTGCCATGGATTTTAACCTAAAAATCATTGGACTGACTGAAACAAATCAATATATTTTATCAAATTAACAGAACAAAGGAGTCATTTCATACATGCAGAAAAGTATTTTACACAATTCAACATATATTTATTATTACAAATCTTAGCAAACAGGGAAACACTAAAACATTCTCATTCTAAAAAACATCTACAGCAATGGTGTTTATACAATATTATTAATATAGTTAGTGCTCTGCTAAATGATACATTTAAACATTGTTGCAATAGTCAAATTTAACATTATCATTCTGTGAATGTGAAGGCTCTGGGTTAGTTCCATAACAATGAGAATATTATTATTTCCTTTTGTTCTAGAGGAAAGATGTACAATTGATTGTCCATTAGCGATGGGAACTGTGATAGTTTTCCATCGACACTAACCACAGAACACCTTAATACCAAAAGGCACCTTAGGGGATCTTCTAGGACCCAGACACTAGGAAGTAGCTATCTGATGGCCCCTGATTGCAAACAGGTCCATCACCCCAGCCAGCACAGTAGCTTCCTTCTTTGCTTGTCCATTCAGAGGCATGAGGAAGCCACAGCATTCAGGGAGCAGAATTCAATTCCAGTTCAATGGAACCATTGTGTCTGCCAATTGAAACATTCCTCTCTTTAGGACAAAGGCCTCTAGGTTGGCACAAAGTAAGGTCATGGGAACAGGAAACAAAAATTTTGTTAATGAGTAACTAAGAGTAATCGTGGGTGGTGTCACTACCATGTTCATCATATGATTCTTCAATCCATTGACTCTAATTACAGAGAAAAATGCCACCTATTCAATTCACAGTATCACAGTCTCCTGGGGGAAGTTTGGTAGGCATGATGGGAGTTATGACATCATGACGAAGTCTTCCACCCCACTGTCCTGCCAGCAGCTGCAGGATGTCATAGCAAAAGGAGTGAATTCTACCACCATGAACATTATGTCTATCCTTTGCTGGAAGGTGAGTCCCTTGACCAGAAACAATGCTATTTGAATACCATGATGGCAGATCAAACATTCTATAAGTTCATGGATGGTAATTTATCACAATCATTGCATGCAAAGAAGGTGTATATATAGGAAATATGAATCCAGTAAGAACAAATACTGCTCTATGACAGAAGCGATCCAAAGGAATATATCCACCATCATTAGCTGCAATCACTCTGGAGAATAGTACCCTACCAGCCACCCACTACTCATCTATTCTGTCAGCACACTGGGCAATCACCAATGGCCATAGCTGGGTCAGCATGGCGAGTCAGTCATGCTTTTGAAGCCATGCATAATCCCCACCCAGTGGTTCATGGCCATTTTGCATACGGCTCCATTGTGCAAGAACAGGAGTGGCATGGGAAAAAGGATTGCTATCCACAAAAAGGAGCCAACTTTTTACTTAATTACTAACATCCTCCTCCACTCAGGTTATCTTTTGGTATTGTGTCCACTCAGCAAGGTCTACTACCTACCACATCCCCAATTTCCTTGTGACCAATTTTCCAGTCATGTTTATTCTAAGTCCCTAACCAGCTAGCCAAACAATTCACTCAAGAGCTCATACATCTATAAAGTCACTCAACTGGCCACTTCTCCTTGCAATCCAACCACCAGAGACACTGCTCAATGTTCTGCGCACCTAGAGAATTTCCCTTTACCAGCGTCCTTTCAAGGTCATCCTAGTACAGTCAAAGGGCTATAACTATCTACTCTTTCATGGTGCCTGAATATCCCACAGAAGGTTCTGTAAAGCAGGCCCCAGTTTCTTCTTCTGTCAGCTGATCACAG
>NW_025961322.1:0-45317 GCF_023159225.1 Perognathus longimembris pacificus | reverse complement strand
AGATTCTTTGGGGAGTTACCAGTACAGTAACCATACCAGGAAGTACTTAATTTATTAAGCTACTGCTTTTCTTAATCTCAGTGGAGATATTTACTGATAAACAGCTACCTACGCAGCATGTTCATATCGTTCCTAAATGAGCTTTATCTCTCTCCCCTCACCACAATTCAGATTCTTCTGAGGAGTTCCCAGTACATTATCCTTTCCCCTGTGTAATTACCTTAACAAGCTCCAGCTGTTTTTATTCTCAGAAGGTTTACTAACTGATATACAGCTGCCTACCCCCTTCGTAAGTTCAGGTCCTAAATGAGCTTTTTTCTCTGTTCCCTCACCACAATCCAGATTTTTTTGGGGAGTTACCAGTACAGTAACCATACCAGGAAGTACTTAATTTATTAAGCTACTGCTTTTCTTAATCTCAGTGGAGATATTTACTGATAAACAGCTACGTATGCAGCATGTTCATGTCGTTCCTAAATGAGCTTTTATCTCTCTCCCCTCACCACAAATCAGATTCTTCTGAGGAGTTCCCAGTACATTATCCTTTCCCCTGTGTAATTACCTTAACAAGCTCCAGCTGTTTTTATTCTCATAAGGTTTGCTCCCTGATATACAGCTGCCTACCCCCTTCGTCAGTGCAGATCCTAAATGAGCTCTTTTCTCTGTTCCTTCACCACAATCCAGATTCTTTTGGGGAGTTACCAGTACAGTAACCATACCAGGGAGTACTTAATTTATTAAGCTACTGCTTTTCTTAATCTCAGTGGAGATATTTACTGATAAACAGCTACCTACGCAGCATGTTCATGTCGTTCCTAAATGAGCTTTTATCTCTCTCCCCTCAACACAAATCAGATTCTTCTGAGGCAGTTCCCAGTACATTATCCTTTCCCCACTGTAATACCTTAACAAGCTCCAGCTGTTTTTATTCTCAGAAGGTTTACTCCCTGATATACAGCTGCCTACCCCCTTCGTAAGTGCAGGTCCTAAATGAGCTTTTTTCTCTGTTCCCTCACCACAATCCAGATTCATCTGGGGAGTTACCAGTACAGTAACCATACCAGGAAGTACTTGATTTATTAAGCTACTGCTTTTCTTAATCTCAGTGGAGATATGTACTGATAAACAGCTACCTACGCAGTATGTTCATGTCGTTCCTAAATGAGCTTTTATCTCACTCCCCTCACCACAAATCAGATTCTTCTGAGGAGTTCCCAGTACATTATCCTTTCTCCTGTGTAATTACCTTAACAAGCTCCAGCTGTTTTATTTTCAGAAGGTTTACTCCCTGATATACAGCTGCCTACCCCCTTCGTAAGTGCAGGTCCTAAATGAGCTTTTTTCTCTGTTCCCTCACCACAATCCAGATTCTTTTTGGGAGTTACCAGTACAGTAACCATACCAGGAAGTACTTTCTATATTAAGCTACTGCTTTTCTTAATCTCAGTGGAGATATTTACTGATAAACAGCTACATACGCAGCATGTTCATGTCGTTCCTAAATGAGCTTTTATCTCTCTCCCCTCACCACAAATCAGATTCTTCTCAGGAGTTCCCAGTACATTCCTTTCCCCTTTTTAATTACCTTAACAAGCTCCAGCTGTTTTTATTCTCAGAAGGTTTACTCCCTGATATACAGCTGCCTACCCCCTTAGTAAGTGCAGGTCCTAAATGAGCTTTTTTCTCTGTTCCCTCACCACAATCCAGATTCTTCTGCGGAGTTACCAGTACAGTAACCATACCAGGAAGTACTTAATTTATTAAGCTACTGCTTTTCTTAATCTCAGTGGAGATATTTACTGATAAACAGCTAACTACGCAGCATGTTCATGTCGTTCCTAAATGAGCTTTTATCTCTCTCCCCTCACCACAAATCAGATTCTTCTGAGGAGTTCCCAGTACATTATCCTTTCCCCTGTGTAATTACATTAACTAGCTCCAGCTGTTTTTATTCTCAGAAGGTTTACTCCCTGATATACAGCTGCCTACCCCCTTCGTAAGTTCAGGTCCTAAATGAGCTTTATTCTCTGTTCCCTCACCACAATCCAGATTCTTTTGGGGAGTTACCAGTACAGTAACCTTACCAGGAAGTACTTAATTTATTAAGCTACTGCTTTTCTTAATCTCAGTGGAGATATTTACTGATAAACAGCTACCTACGCAGCATGTTCATGTCGTTCCTAAATGAGCTTTTATCTCTGCCCCTCACCACAAATCACATTCTTCTGAGGACTTCCCAGTACATTATCCTTTCCCCTGTGTAATTACCTTAACAAGCTCCAGCTGTTTTTATTCTCAGAAGGTTTACTCCCTGATATACAGCTGCCTACCCCCTTCGTAAGTGCAGGTCCTAAATGAGCTTTTTTCTCTGTTCCCTCACCACATTCCAGATTCTTTTGGGGAGTTACCAGTACAGTAACCATACCAGGAAGTACTTAATTTATTAAGCTACTGCTTTTCTTAATCTCAGTGGAGATATTTACTGATAAACAGCTACCTACGCAGCATGTTCATGTCGTTCCTAAATGAGCTTTTATCTCTCTCCCCTCACCACAAATCAGATTCTTCTGAGGAGTTCCTTAGTACATTATCCTTTCCCCTGTGTAATTACCTTCACAAGCTCCAGCTTTTTTTATTCTCAGAAGGTTTGCTCCCTGATATACAGCTGCCTACCCCTTCGTAAGTGCAGGTCCTAAATGAGCTTTTTTCTCTGTTCCTTCACCACAATCCAGATTCTTTTGGGGAGTTACCAGTACAGTAACCATACCAGGGAGTACTTAATTTATTAAGCTACTGCTTTCTTAATCTCAGTGGAGATATTTACTGATATACAGCTACCTACGCAGCATGTTCATGTCGTTCCTTAATGAGCTTTTATCTCTCTCCCCTCACCACAAATCAGATTCTTCTGAGGAGTTCCCAGTACATTATCATTTCCCCTGTGTAATTACCTTAACAAGCTCCAGCTGTTTTTATTCTCAGAAGGTTTACTCCCTGATATACAACTGCCTACCCCCTTCGTAAGTGCAGGTCCTAAATGAGCTTTTTTCTCTGTTCCCTCACCACAATCCTGATTCTTTTGGGGAGTTACCAGTACAGTAACCATACCAGGAAGTACTTAATTTATTAAGCTACTGCTTTTCTTAATCTCTGTGGAGATATTTACTGATAAACAGCTACCTACGCAGCATGTTCATATCGTTCCAAATGAGCTTTTATCTCTCTCCCCTCACCACAATTCAGATTCTTCTGAGGAGTTCCCAGTACATTTCCTTTCCCCTGTGTAATTACCTTAACAAGCTCCAGCTGTTTTTATTCTCAGAAGGTTTACTAACTGATATACAGCTGCCTACCCCCTTCGTAAGTGCTGGTCCTAAATGAGCTTTTTTCTCTGTTCCTTCACCACAATCCAGATTCTTTTGGGGAGTTACCAGTACAGTAACCATACCAGGGAGTACTTAATTTATTAAGCTACTGCTTTTCTTAATCTCAGTGGAGATATTTACTGATAAACAGCTACCTACGCAGCATGTTCATGTCGTTCCTTAATGAGCTTTTATCTCTCTCCCCTCACCACAAATCAGATTCTTCTGAGGAGTTCCCAGTACATTATCCTTTCCCCTGTGTAATTACCTTAACAAGCTCCAGCTGTTTTTATTCTCAGAAAGTTTACTCCCTGATATACAGCTGCCTACCCCCTTCGTAAGTGCAGGTCCTAAATGAGCTTTTTTCTCTGTTCCCTCACCACAATCCAGATTCTTTTAGGGAGTTACCAATACAGAAACCATACCAGGAAGTACTTAATTTATTAAGCTACTGCTTTTCTTAATCTCAGTGGAGATATTTACTGATAAACAGCTACGTTTGCAGCATGTTCATGTCGTTCCTAAATGAGTTTTATCTCTCTCCCTCACCACAAATCAGATTCTTCTGAGGAGTTCCCAGTACATTATCCTTTCCCCTGTGTAATTACCTTAACAAGCTCCAGCTGTTTTTATTCTCAGAAGGTTTACTCCCTGATATACATCTGCCTACCCCCTTCGTTAGTGCAGGTCCTAAATGAGCTTTTTTCTCTGTTTCCCTCACCACAATCCAGATTCTTTTCGGGAGGTTACCAGTACAGTAACCATACCAGGAAGTACTTAATTTATTAAGCTACTGCTTTTCTTATCTCAGTGGAAATATTTACTGATAAACAGCTACCTACGCAGCATGTTCATGTCGTTCCTAATGAGCTTTTAATCTCTGCCCCTCACCAGAAATCACATTCTTCTGAGGACTTCCCAGTACATTATCCTTTCCCCTGTGTAATTACCTTAACAAGCTCCAGCTGTTTTTATTCTCAGAAGGTTTACTCCCTGATATACAGCTGCCTACCCCCTTCGTAAGTGCAGGTCCTAAATGAGCTTTTTTCTCTGTTCCCTCACCACAATCCAGATTCTTTTGGGGAGTTACCAGTACAGTAACCATACCAGGAAGTACTTAATTTATTAAGCTACTGCTTTTCTTAATCTCGAGTGGAGATATTTACTGATAAACAGCTACCTACGCAGCATGTTCATATCGTTCCTAAATGAGCTTTTATCTCTCTCCCCTCACCACAAATCAGATTCTTCTGAGGAGTTCCCAGTACATTATCCTTTCCCCTGTAATTACCTTAACAAGCTCCAGCTGTTTTTATTCTCAGAAGGTTTACTAACTGATATACAGCTGCCTACCCCCTTCGTAAGTTCAGGTCCTAAATGATCTTTTTTCTCTGTTCCCTCACCACAATCCAGATTCTTTTGAGGAGTTACCAGTACAGTAACCATACCAGGAAGTACTTAATTTATTAAGCTACTGCTTTTCTTAATCTCAGTGGAGATATTTACTGATAAACAGCTACGTATGCAGCATGTTCATGTCGTTCCTAAATGAGCTTTTATCTCTCTCCCCTCACCACAAATCAGATTCTTCTGAGGAGTTCCCAGTACATTATCCTTTCCCCTGTGTAATTACCTTAACAAGCTCCAGCTGTTTTTATTCTCATAAGGTTTGCTCCCTGATATACAGCAGCCTACCCCCTTCGTCAGTGCAGATCCTAAATGAGCTTTTTCTCTGTTTCCCTCACCACAATCCAGATTCTTTTCGGAAGTTACCAGTACAGTAACCATACCAGGGAGTACTTAATTTATTAAGCTACTGCTTTTCTTCATCTCAGTGGAGATATTTACTGATAAACAGCTACCTACGCAGCATGTTCATGTCGTTCCTAAATGAGCTTTTATCTCTGCCCCTCACCAGAAATCACATTCTTCTGAGGACTTCCAGTACATTCTCCTTTCCCCTGTGTAATTACCTTAACAAGCTCCAGCTGTTTTTATTCTCAGAAGGTTTTACTCCCTGATACACAGCTTCCTACCCCCTTCGTAAGTGCAGGTCCAAAATGAGCTTTTTTCTCTGTTCCCTCACCACAATCCAGATTCTTTTGGGGAGTTACCAGTACAGTAACCATACCAGGAAGTACTTAATTTATTAAGATACTGCTTTTCTTAAGCTGAGTGGAGATATTTACTGATAAACAGCTACCTACACAGCATGTTCATGTCGCCCTAAATTTGCTTTTTTCTCTCTCCCCTCACCACAAATCAGGTTCTTCTGAGGAGTTCCCAGTACATTATCCTTACCCCTGTGTAATTACCTTAACAAGCTCCAGCTGTTTTTATTCTCAGAAGGTTTACTCCCTGATATACTGATGCCTACCCCCTTCGTAAGTGCAGGTCCTAAATGAGCTTTTTTTCTCTGTTCCCTCACCACAATCCAGATTCTTTTGGGGAGTTACCAGTACAGTAACCATACCAGGAAGTACTTAATTTATTAAGCTACTGCTTTTCTTAATCTCAGTGGAGATATTTACTGATAAACAACTAGGTACGCAGCATGTTCATGTCGTTCCTAAATGAGCTTTTAATCTCTCTCCCCTCACAAGAAATCAGATTCTTCTGAGGAGTTCCCAGTACATTATCCTTTCCCCTGTGTAATTACCTTAACAAGCTCCAGGTGTTTTTAATCTCAGAAAGTTTACTCCCTGATACACAGCTGCCTACCCCCTTCGTAAGTGCAGGTGCTAAATGAGCTTTTTTCTCTGTTCCCTCACCACAATCCAGATTCTTTTGGGGAGTTACCAGTACAGTTACCATACCAGCAAGTACTTAATTTATTAAGCTACTGCTTTTCTTAATCTCAGTGGAGATATTTACTGATAAACAGCTACCTACGCAGCATGTTCATGTCGTGCCTAAATGAGCATTTATCTCTCTCCCCTCACCACAAATCACATTTTTCTGAGGAGTTCCCAGTACATTATCCTTTCCCCTGTGTAATTACCTTAACAAGCTCCAGCTGTTTTTATCTCAGAATGGATACTCCTGATATACAGCTGCCTACCCTCTTCGTAAGTGCAGGTCCTAAATGAGCTTTTTTCTCTGTTCACTCACCACAATCCAGATTCTTTTGGGGAGTTACCAGTACAGTAAACCATACCAGGAAGTACTTAATTTATTAAGCTACTGCGTTTCTTAATCTCAGTGGAGATATTTACTGATAAACAGCTACCTACGCAGCATGTTCATGTCGTTCCTAATGAGCTTTTATCTCTCTCCCCTCACCACAAATCAGATTCTTCTGAGGAATTCCCAGTACATTATCGTTTCCCCTGTGTAATTACCTTAACAAGCTCCAGCTGTTTTTATTCTCAGAAGGTTTACTCCCTGATATACAGCTGCCTAAACCCTTCGTAACTGCAGGTCCTAAATGAGCTTTTTTCTCTGTTCCCTCACCACAATCCAGATTCTTTGGGGAGTTACCAGTACAGTAACCATACCAGGAAGGTACTTAATTTATTAAGCTACTGCTTTTCTTAATCTCAGTGGAGATATTTACTGATAAACAGCTACCTACGCAGCATGTCCATGTCGTTCCTAAATGAGCTTTTATCTCTCTCCCCTCACCACAAATCAGATTCTTCTGAGGAGTTCCCAGTACATTATCCTTTCCCCTGTGTAATTACCTTAATAAGCTCCAGCTGTTTTTATTCTCAGAAGGTTTACTCCCTGATATACAGCTGCCTGCCCCCTTCGTAAGTGCAGGTCCTAAATGAGCTTTTTTTCTCTGTTCCCTCACCACTATCCAGATTCTTTTGGGGAGTTACCAGTATAGTAACCATACCAGGAAGGACTTAATTTATTTAGCTACAGCTTTTCTGAATCTCAGTGGAGATATTTACTGATAAACAGCTACGTATGCAGCATGTTGATGTCGTTCCTAAATGAGCTTTTATCTCTCTCCCCTCACCACAAATCAGATTCTTCTGAGGAGTTCCCAGTACATTATCCTTTCCCCTGTGTAATTCCCTTAACAAGCTCCAGCTGTTTTTATTCTCAGAAAGTTTACTCCCTGATATACAGCTGCCTACCCCCTTCGTAAGTGCAGGTCGTAAATGAGCTTTTTTCTCTGTTCCCTCACACAATCCAGATTCTTTTGGGGAGTTACCAGTACAGTATCCATACAGGGAGTACGTAATTTATTAAGCTTCTGCTTTTCTTAATCTCAGTGGAGAAATTTCCTGATAAACAGCTACCTACGCAGCATGTTCGTGTCGTTCTTAAATGAGGCTTTTATCTCTCTCCCCTCACCACAAATCAGATTCTTCTGAGGAGTTCCCAGTACATTATCCTTTACCCTGTGTAATTACCTTAACAAGCACCAGCTGTTTTTATTCTCAGAAAGTTTACTCCCTGATATACAGCTGCCTACCCCCTTCGTTAGTGCAGGTCCTAAATGAGCTTTTTTCTCAGTTCCTCACCACAATCCAGATTCTTTTGGGAGTTACAGTACAGTAACCATACCAGGAAGTACTTAATTTATTAAGCTACTGCTTTTCTTAATCTCAGTGGAGATATTTACTGATAAACGTCTACCTACGCAGCATGTTCATATGTTCCTAAATGAGCTTTTATATCTCTCCCCTCACCACAATTCAGATTCTTCTGAGGAGTTCCCAGTACATTATCCTTTCCCCTGTGTAATTACCTTAACATGCTCCAGCTGTTTTTATTCTCAGAAGGTTTACTAACTGATATACAGCTGCCTACGCCCTTCGTAAGTTCAGGTCCTAAATGAGCTTTTTTCTCTGTTCCCTCATCACAATCCAGATTCTTTTGGGGAGTTACCAGTACAGTAACCATACCAGGGAGTACTTAATTTATTAAGCTACTGCTTTTCTTAATCTCAGTGAAGATATTTACTGATAAACAGCTACCTACGCAGCATGTTCATGTCGTTCCTAAATGAGCTTTTATCTCTCTCCCATCAACACAAATCAGATTCTTCTGAGGAGTTCCCAGTACATTATCCTTTCCCCTGTGCAATTACCTTAACAAGCTCCAGCTGTTTTTATTCTCAGAAGGTTTACTCCCTGATATACAACTGCCTAGCCCCTTCGTAAGTGCAGGTCCTAAATGAGCTTTTTTCTCTGTTCTCTCACCACAATCCAGATTCTTTTGGGGAGTTACCAGTACAGTAACCATACCAGGAAGTACTTAATTTATTAAGCTACTGCTTTTCTTAATCTCAGTTGAGATATTTACTGATAAACAGCTACCTACGCAGCATGTTCCTGTCGTTCCTAAATGAGCTTTTATCTCTCTCACCTCACCACAAATCAGATTCTTCTGAGGAGTTCCCAGTAGATTATCCTTTCCCCTGTGTAATTACCTTAACAAGCTCCAGCTGTTTTTATTCTCAGAAGGTTTAATCCCTGATATACAGCTGCCTACCCCCTTCGTAAGTGCAGGTCCTAAATGAGCTTTTTTCTCTGTTCCCTCCCCACAATCCAGATTGTTTTGGGGAGTTAACAGTACAGTATCCATACCAGGAAGTACTTAATTTATTAAGCTACTGCTTTTCTTAATCTCAGTGGAGATATTTACTGATAAACAGCTACCTACACAGCATGTTCATATCGTTCCTAAATGAGCTATTATCTCTCTCCCCTCATCACGAATCAGATTCTTCTGAGGAGTACTCAGTACATTATCCTTTCCCCTGTGTAATTACCTTCACAAGCTCCAGCTGTTTTTATTCTCAGAAGGTTTACTCCCCTGATATACAGCTCCCTACCCCCTTCGTAAGTTCAGGTCCTAAATGAGCTTTATTCTCTGTTCCCTCACCACAATCCAGATTCTTTTGGGGAGTTACCAGTACAGTAACCATACCAGGAAGTACTTAATTTATTAAGCTACTGCTTTTCTTAATCTCAGTGGAGATATTTACTGATAAACAGCTACCTACGCAGCATGTTCATGTCGTTCCTAAATGAGCTTTTATCTCTGCCCCTCACCACAAATCACATTCTTCTGAGGACTTCCCAGTACATTATCCTTTCCCCTGTGTAATTACCTTAACAAGCTCCAGCTGTTTTTATTCTCAGAAGGTTTACTCCCTGATATACAGCTGCCTACCCCCTTCGTAAGTGCAGGTCCTAAATGAGCTTTTTTCTCTGTTCCCTCACCACAATCCAGATTCTTTTGGGGAGTTACCAGTACAGTAACCATACCAAGAAGTACTTAATTTATTAAGCTACTGCTTTTCTTAATCTCAGTGGAGATATTTACTGATAAACAGCTACCTACGCAGCATGTTCATATCGTTCCTAAATGAGCTTTTATATCTCTCCCCTCACCACAATTCAGATTCTTCTGAGGAGTTCCCAGTACATTATCCTTTCCCCTGTGTAATTACCTTCACAAGCTCCAGCTGTTTTTATTCTCAGAAGGTTTACTCCCTGATATACAGCTGCCTACCCCCTTCGTAAGTTCAGGTCCTAAATGAGCTTTATTCTCTGTTCCCTCACCACAATCCATATTCTTTTGGGGAGTTACCAGTACAGTAACCATACCAGGAAGTACTTAATTTGTTAAGCTACTGCTTTTTCTTAATCTCAGTGGAGATATTTACTGATAAACAGCTACCTACGCAGCATGTTCATGTCGTTCCTAAATGAGCTTTTATCTCTGCCCCTCACCACAAATCACATTCTTCTGAGGACTTCCCAGTACATTATCCTTTCCCCTGTGTAATTACCTTAACAAGCTCCAGCTGTTTTTATTCTCAGAAGGTTTACTAACTGATATACAGCTGCCTACCCCCTTCGTAAGTTCAGGTCCTAAATGAGCTTTTTTCTCTGTTCCCTCACCACAATCCAGATTCTTTTGGGGAGTTACCAGTACAGTAACCATACCAGGAAGTACTTAATTTATTAAGCTACTGCTTTTCTTAATCTCAGTGGAGATATTTACTGATAAACAGCTACCTACACAGCATGCTCATGGCGTTCCTAAATGAGCTTTTATCTCTCTCCCCTCACCACAAATCAGATTCTTCTGAGGAGTTCCCAGTACATTATCCTTTCCCCTGTGTAATTACCTTCACAAGCTCCAGCTTTTTTTATTCTCAGAAGGTTTGCTCCCTGATATACAGCTGCCTACCCCCTTCGTAAGTTCAGGTCCTAAATGAGCTTTTTTCTCTGTTCCCTCACCACAATCCAGATTCTTCTGGGGAGTTACCAGTACAGTAACCATACCAGGAAGTACTTAATTTATTAAGCTTCTGCTTTTCTTAATCTCAGTGGAGATATTTACTGATAAACAGCTAACTACGCAGCATGTTCATGTCGTTCCTAAATGAGCTTTTATCTCTGCCCCTCACAACAAATAACATTCTTCTGAGGACTTCCCAGTACATTATCCTTTCCCCTGTGTAATTACCTTAACAAGCTCCAGCTGTTTTTATTCTCAGAAGGTTTACTCCCTGATATACAGCTGCCTACCCCCTTCGTCAGTGCAGGTCTTAAATGAGCTTTTTTCTCTGTTCCCTCACCACAATCCAGATTCTTTTGGGGAGTTACCAGTACAGTAACCATACCAGGAGGTACTTAACTTATTAAGCTACTGCTTTTCTTAATCTCAGTGGAGATATTTACTGATAAACAGCTACCTAAGCAGCATGTTCATGTCGTTCCTAAATGAGCTTTTATCTCTCTCCCCTCATCACGAATCAGATTCTTCTGAGGAGTACTCAATACATTATCCATTCCCCTGTGTAATTACCTTCACAAGCTCCAGCTGTTTTTATTCTCAGAAGGTTTACTCCCTGATATACAGCTGCCTACCCCCTTCGTAAGTGCAGGTCCTAAATGAGCTTTTTTCTCTGTTCCCTCACCACAATCCAGATTCTTTTGTGGAGTTACCAGTATAGTAACCATACCAGGAAGTACTTAATTTATTAAGCTACTGCTTTTCTGAATCTCAGTGGAGATATTTACTGATAAACAGCTACGTATGCAGCATGTTCATGTCGATCCTAAATGAGCTTTTATCTCTCTCCCCTCACCACAAATCAGATTCTTCTGAGGAGTTACCAGTACATTATCCTTTCCACTGTGTAATTACCTTAACAAGCTCCAGCTGTTTTTATTCTCAGAAAGTTTACTCCCTGATATACAGCTGCCTACCCCCTTCGTAAGTGCAGGTCCTAAATGAGCTTTTTTCTCTGTTCCCTCACCACAATCCAGATTCTTTTAGGGAGTTACCAATACAGAAACCATACCAGGAAGTACTTAATTTATTAAGCTACTGCTTTTCTTAATCTCAGTGGAGATATTTACTGATAAACAGCTACGTTTGCAGCATGTTCATGTCGTTCCTAAATGAGTTTTATCTCTCTCCCCTCACCACAAATCAGATTCTTCTGAGGAGTTCCCAGTACATTATCCTTTCCCCTGTGTAATTACCTTAACAAGCTCCAGCTGTTTTTATTCTCAGAAGGTTTACTCCCTGATATACATCTGCCTACCCACTTCGTAAGTGCAGGTCCTAAATGAGCTTTTTTCCCTGTTCCCTCACCACAATCCAGATTCTTTTGGGGAGTTAACAGTATAGTAACCATACCAGGAAGTACATAATTTATTAAGCTACTGCTTTTCTGAATCTCAGTGGAGATATTTACTGATAAACAGCTACGTATGCAGCATGTTCATGTCGTTCCTAAATGAGCTTTTATCTCTCTCCCCTCACCACAAATCAGATTCTTCTGAGGAGTTCCCAGTACATTATCCTTTCCCCTGTGTAATTACCTAACAAGCACCAGCTGTTTTTATTCTCAAAAATTTTACTCCCTGATATACAGCTGCCTACCCCCTTCGTTAGTGCAGGTCCTAAATGAGCTTTTTTCTCTGTTCCCTCACCACAATCCAGATTCTTTTGGGGAGTTACCAGTACAGTAACCATACCAGGAAGTACTTAATTTATTAAGCTACTGCTTTTCTGAATCTCAGTGGAGATATTTACTGATAAACAGCTACCTACGCAGCATGTTCATGTCGTTCCTAAATGAGCTTTTATATCTCTCCCCTCACCACAATTCAGATTCTTCTGAGGAGTTCCCAGTACATTATCCTTTCCCCTGTGTAATTACCTTCACAAGCTCCAGCTGTTTTTATTCTCAGAAGGTTTACTCCCTGATATACAGCTGCCTACCCCCTTCATAAGTTCAGGTCCTAAATGAGCTTTATTCTCTGTTCCCTCACCACAATCCAGATTCTTTTGGGGAGTTACCAGTACAGTAACCATACCAGGAAGTACTTAATTTGTTAAGCTACTGCTTTTCTTAATCTCAGTGGAGATATTTACTGATAAACAGCTACCTACGCAGCATGTTCATGTCGTTCCTAAATGAGCTTTTATCTCTGCCCCTCACCAGAAATCACATTCTTCTGAGGACTTCCCAGTACATTATCCTTTCCCCTGTGTAATTACCTTAACAAGCTCCAGCTGTTTTTATTCTCAGAAGGTTTACTCCCTGATATACAGCTGCCTACCCCCTTCGTAAGTGCAGGTCCTAAATGAGCTTTTTTCTCTGTTCCCTCACCACAATCCAGATTCTTTTGGGGAGTTACCAGAACAGTAACCATACCAGGAAGTACTTAATTTATTAAGCTACTGCTTTTCTGAATCTCAGTGGAGATATTTACTGATAAACAGCTACGTATGCAGCATGTTCATGTCGTTCCTAAATGAGCTTTTATCTCTCTCCCCTCACCACAAATCAGATTCTTCTGAGGAGTTCCCAGTACATTATCCTTTCCCCTGTGTAATTACCTTAACAAGCACCAGCTGTTTTTATTCTCAAAAATTTTACTCCCTGATATACAGCTGCCTACCCCCTTCGTTAGTGCAGGTCCTAAATGAGCTTTTTTCTCTGTTCCCTCACCACAATCCAGATTCTTTTGGGGAGTTACCAGTACAGTAACCATACCAGGAAGTACTTAATTTATTAAGCTACTGCTTTTCTTAATCTCAGTGGAGATATTTACTGATAAACAGCTACCTACGCAGCATGTTCATGTCGTTCCTAAATGAGCTTTTATCTCTGCCACTCACCAGAAATCACATTCTTCTGAGGACTTCCCAGTACATTATCCTTTCCCCTGTGTAATTACCTTAACAAGCTCCAGCTGTTTTTATTCTCAGAAGGTTTACTCCCTGATATACAGCTGCCTACCCCCTTCGTAAGTGCAGGTCCTAAATGAGCTTTTTTCTCTGTTCCCTCACCACAATCCAGATTCTTTTGGGGAGTTACCAGTACAGTAACCATACCAGGAAGTACTTAATTTATTAAGCTACTGCTTTTCTTAATCTCAGTGGAGATATTTACTGATAAACAGCTACCTACGCAGCATGTTCATATCGTTCCTAAATGAGCTTTTATCTCTCTCCCCTCACCACAATTCAGATTCTTCTGAGGAGTTCCCAGTACATTATCCTTTCCCCTGTGTAATTACCTTAACAAGCTCCAGCTGTTTTTATTCTCAGAAGGTTTACTAACTGATATACAGCTGCCTACCCCCTTCGTAAGTTCAGGTCCTAAATGAGCTTTTTTTCTCTGTTCCCTCACCACAATCCAGATTCTTTTGGGGAGTTACCAGTACAGTAACCATACCAGGAAGTACTTAATTTATTAAGCTACTGCTTTTCTTAATCTCAGTGGAGATATTTACTGATAAACAGCTACGTATGCAGCATGTTCATGTCGTTCCTAAATGAGCTTTTATCTCTCTCCCCTCACCACAAATCAGATTCTTCTGAGGAGTTCCCAGTACATTATCCTTTCCCCTGTGTAATTACCTTAACAAGCTCCAGCTGTTTTTATTCTCATAAGGTTTGCTCCCTGATATACAGCTGCCTACCCCCTTCGTCAGTGCAGATCCTAAATGAGCTTTTTTCTCTGTTCCTTCACCACAATCCAGATTCTTTTGGGGAGTTACCAGTACAGTAACCATACCAGGGAGTACTTAATTTATTAAGCTACTGCTTTTCTTAATCTCAGTGGAGATATTTACTGATAAACAGCTACCTACGCAGCATGTTCATGTCGTTCCTAAATGAGCTTTTATCTCTCTCCCCTCAACACAAATCAGATTCTTCTGAGCAGTTCCAGTACATTATCCTTTCCCCACTGTAATTACCTTAACAAGCTCCAGCTGTTTTTATTCTCAGAAGGTTTACTCCCTGATATACAGCTGCCTACCCCCTTCGTAAGTGCAGGTCCTAAATGAGCTTTTTTCTCTGTTCCCTCACCACAATCCAGATTCTTTTAGGGAGTTACCAATACAGAAACCATACCAGGAAGTACTTAATTTATTAAGCTACTGCTTTTCTTAATCTCAGTGGAGATATTTACTGATAAACAGCTACGTATGCAGCATGTTCATGTCGTTCCTAAATGAGTTTTATCTCTCTCCCCTCACCACAAATCAGATTCTTCTGAGGAGTTCCCAGTACATTATCCTTTCCCCTGTGTAATTACCTTAACAAGCTCCAGCTGTTTTTATTCTCAGAAGGTTTACTCCCTGATATACATCTGCCTACCCACTTCGTAAGTGCAGGTCCTAAATGAGCTTTTTTCTCTGTTCCCTCACCACAATCCAGATTCTTTTGGGGAGTTACCAGTATAGTAACCATACCAGGAAGTACTTAATTTATTAAGCTACTGCTTTTCTGAATCTCAGTGGAGATATTTACTGATAAACAGCTACGTATGCAGCATGTTCATGTCGTTCCTAAATGAGCTTTTATCTCTCTCCCCTCACCACAAATCAGATTCTTCTGAGGAGTTCCCAGTACATTATCCTTTCCCCTGTGTAATTACCTTAACAAGCTCCAGCTGTTTTATTCTCAGAAAGTTTACTCCCTGATATACAGCTGCCTACCCCCTTCGTTAGTGCAGGTCCTAAATGAGCTTTTTTCTCTGTTCCCTCACCACAATCCAGATTCTTTTGGGGAGTTACCAGTACAGTAACCATACCAGGAAGTACTTAATTTATTAAGCTACTGCTTTTCTTAATCTCAGTGGAGATATTTACTGATAAACAGCTACCTACGCAGCATGTTCATGTCGTTCCTAAATGAGCTTTTATCTCTGCCCCTCACCAGAAATCACATTCTTCTGACGACTTCCCAGTACATTATCCTTTCCCCTGTGTAATTACCTTAACAAGCTCCAGCTGTTTTTATTCTCAGAAGGTTTACTCCCTGATATACAGCTGCCTACCCCCTTCGTAAGTGCAGGTCCTAAATGAGCTTTTTTCTCTGTTCCCTCACCACAATCCAGATTCTTTTGGGGAGTTACCAGTACAGTAACCATACCAGGAAGTACTTAATTTATTAAGCTACTGCTTTTCTTAATCTCAGTGGAGATATTTACTGATAAACAGCTACCTACGCAGCATGTTCATATCGTTCCTAAATGAGCTTTTATCTCTCTCCCCTCACCACAATTCAGATTCTTCTGAGGAGTTCCCAGTACATTATCCTTTCCCCTGTGTAATTACCTTAACAAGCTCCAGCTGTTTTTATTCTCAGAAGGTTTACTAACTGATATACAGCTGCCTACCCCCTTCGTAAGTTCAGGTCCTAAATGAGCTTTTTTCTCTGTTCCCTCACCACAATCCAGATTCTTTTGGGGAGTTACCAGTACAGTAACCATACCAGGAAGTACTTAATTTATTAAGCTACTGCTTTTCTTAATCTCAGTGGAGATATTTACTGATAAACAGCTACGTATGCAGCATGTTCATGTCGTTCCTAAATGAGCTTTTATCTCTCTCCCCTCACCACAAATCAGATTCTTCTGAGGAGTTCCCAGTACATTATCCTTTCCCCTGTGTAATTACCTTAACAAGCTCCAGCTGTTTTTATTCTCAGAAGGTTTACTAACTGATATACAGCTGCCTACCCCCTTCGTAAGTTCAGGTCCTAAATGAGCTTTTTTCTCTGTTCCCTCATCACAATCCAGATTCTTTTGGGGAGTTACCAGTACAGTAACCATACCAGGGAGTACTTAATTTATTAAGCTACTGCTTTTCTTAATCTCAGTGGAGATATTTACTGATAAACAGCTACCTACGCAGCATGTTCATGTCGTTCCTAAATGAGCTTTTATCTCTCTCCCATCAACACAAATCAGATTCTTCTGAGGAGTTCCCAGTACATTATCCTTTCCCCTGTGCAATTACCTTAACAAGCTCCAGCTGTTTTTATTCTCAGAAGGTTTACTCCCTGATATACAACTGCCTAGCCCCTTCGTAAGTGCAGGTCCTAAATGAGCTTTTTTCTCTGTTCTCTCACCACAATCCAGATTCTTTTGGGGAGTTACCAGTACAGTAACCATACCAGGAAGTACTTAATTTATTAAGCTACTGCTTTTCTTAATCTCAGTTGAGATATTTACTGATAAACAGCTACCTACGCAGCATGTTCCTGTCGTTCCTAAATGAGCTTTTATCTCTCTCACCTCACCACAAATCAGATTCTTCTGAGGAGTTCCCAGTAGATTATCCTTTCCCCTGTGTAATTACCTTAACAAGCTCCAGCTGTTTTTATTCTCAGAAGGTTTAATCCCTGATATACAGCTGCCTACCCCCTTCGTAAGTGCAGGTCCTAAATGAGCTTTTTTCTCTGTTCCCTCCCCACAATCCAGATTGTTTTGGGGAGTTAACAGTACAGTATCCATACCAGGAAGTACTTAATTTATTAAGCTACTGCTTTTCTTAATCTCAGTGGAGATATTTACTGATAAACAGCTACCTACACAGCATGTTCATATCGTTCCTAAATGAGCTATTATCTCTCTCCCCTCATCACGAATCAGATTCTTCTGAGGAGTACTCAGTACATTATCCTTTCCCCTGTGTAATTACCTTCACAAGCTCCAGCTGTTTTTATTCTCAGAAGGTTTACTCCCTGATATACAGCTCCCTACCCCCTTCGTAAGTTCAGGTCCTAAATGAGCTTTATTCTCTGTTCCCTCACCACAATCCAGATTCTTTTGGGGAGTTACCAGTACAGTAACCATACCAGGAAGTACTTAATTTATTAAGCTACTGCTTTTCTTAATCTCAGTGGAGATATTTACTGATAAACAGCTACCTACGCAGCATGTTCATGTCGTTCCTAAATGAGCTTTTATCTCTGCCCCTCACCACAAATCACATTCTTCTGAGGACTTCCCAGTACATTATCCTTTCCCCTGTGTAATTACCTTAACAAGCTCCAGCTGTTTTTATTCTCAGAAGGTTTACTCCCTGATATACAGCTGCCTACCCCCTTCGTAAGTGCAGGTCCTAAATGAGCTTTTTTCTCTTTTCCCTCACCACAATCCAGATTCTTTTGGGGAGTTACCAGTACAGTAACCATACCAAGAAGTACTTAATTTATTAAGCTACTGCTTTTCTTAATCTCAGTGGAGATATTTACTGATAAACAGCTACCTACGCAGCATGTTCATATCGTTCCTAAATGAGCTTTTATATCTCTCCCCTCACCACAATTCAGATTCTTCTGAGGAGTTCCCAGTACATTATCCTTTCCCCTGTGTAATTACCTTCACAAGCTCCAGCTGTTTTTATTCTCAGAAGGTTTACTCCCTGATATACAGCTGCCTACCCCCTTCGTAAGTTCAGGTCCTAAATGAGCTTTATTCTCTGTTCCCTCACCACAATCCATATTCTTTTGGGGAGTTACCAGTACAGTAACCATACCAGGAAGTACTTAATTTGTTAAGCTACTGCTTTTCTTAATCTCAGTGGAGATATTTACTGATAAACAGCTACCTACGCAGCATGTTCATGTCGTTCCTAAATGAGCTTTTATCTCTGCCCCTCACCACAAATCACATTCTTCTGAGGACTTCCCAGTACATTATCCTTTCCCCTGTGTAATTACCTTAACAAGCTCCAGCTGTTTTTATTCTCAGAAGGTTTACTAACTGATATACAGCTGCCTACCCCCTTCGTAAGTTCAGGTCCTAAATGAGCTTTTTTCTCTGTTCCCTCACCACAATCCAGATTCTTTTGGGGAGTTACCAGTACAGTAACCATACCAGGAAGTACTTAATTTATTAAGCTACTGCTTTTCTTAATCTCAGTGGAGATATTTACTGATAAACAGCTACCTACGCAGCATGCTCATGGCGTTCCTAAATGAGCTTTTATCTCTCTCCCCTCACCACAAATCAGATTCTTCTGAGGAGTTCCCAGTACATTATCCTTTCCCCTGTGTAATTACCTTCACAAGCTCCAGCTTTTTTTATTCTCAGAAGGTTTGCTCCCTGATATACAGCTGCCTACCCCCTTCGTAAGTGCAGGTCCTAAATGAGCTT
The DNA here is from genome assembly GCF_023159225.1 of Perognathus longimembris pacificus. Taxonomy (NCBI): domain Eukaryota; kingdom Metazoa; phylum Chordata; class Mammalia; order Rodentia; family Heteromyidae; genus Perognathus; species Perognathus longimembris. The sequence continues at coordinate 26,561 of NW_025961322.1, read as the reverse complement.
TTTTCTCTGTTCCCTCACCACAATCCAGATTCTTCTGGGGAGTTACCAGTACAGTAACCATACCAGGAAGTACTTAATTTATTAAGCTACTGCTTTTCTTAATCTCAGTGGAGATATTTACTGATAAACAGCTAACTACGCAGCATGTTCATGTCGTTCCTAAATGAGCTTTTATCTCTGCCCCTCACAACAAATAACATTCTTCTGAGGACTTCCCAGTACATTATCCTTTCCCCTGTGTAATTACCTTAACAAGCTCCAGCTGTTTTTATTCTCAGAAGGTTTACTCCCTGATATACAGCTGCCTACCCCCTTCGTCAGTGCAGGTCTTAAATGAGCTTTTTTCTCTGTTCCCTCACCACAATCCAGATTCTTTTGGGGAGTTACCAGTACAGTAACCATACCAGGAGGTACTTAACTTATTAAGCTACTGCTTTTCTTAATCTCAGTGGAGATATTTACTGATAAACAGCTACATACGCAGCATGTTCATGTCGTTCCTAAATGAGCTTTTATCTCTCTCCCCTCATCACGAATCAGATTCTTCTGAGGAGTACTCAATACATTATCCTTTCCCCTGTGTAATTACCTTCACAAGCTCCAGCTGTTTTTATTCTCAGAAGGTTTACTCCCTGATATACAGCTGCCTACCCCCTTCGTAAGTGCAGGTCCTAAATGAGCTTTTTTCTCTGTTCCCTCACCACAATCCAGATTCTTTTGGGGAGTTACCAGTATAGTAACCATACCAGGAAGTACTTAATTTATTAAGCTACTGCTTTTCTGAATCTCAGTGGAGATATTTACTGATAAACAGCTACGTATGCAGCATGTTCATGTCGATCCTAAATGAGCTTTTATCTCTCTCCCCTCACCACAAATCAGATTCTTCTGAGGAGTTACCAGTACATTATCCTTTCCACTGTGTAATTACCTTAACAAGCTCCAGCTGTTTTTATTCTCAGAAAGTTTACTCCCTGATATACAGCTGCCTACCCCCTTCGTAAGTGCAGGTCCTAAATGAGCTTTTTTCTCTGTTCCCTCACCACAATCCAGATTCTTTTAGGGAGTTACCAATACAGAAACCATACCAGGAAGTACTTAATTTATTAAGCTACTGCTTTTCTTAATCTCAGTGGAGATATTTACTGATAAACAGCTACGTTTGCAGCATGTTCATGTCGTTCCTAAATGAGTTTTATCTCTCTCCCCTCACCACAAATCAGATTCTTCTGAGGAGTTCCCAGTACATTATCCTTTCCCCTGTGTAATTACCTTAACAAGCTCCAGCTGTTTTTATTCTCAGAAGGTTTACTCCCTGATATACATCTGCCTACCCACTTCGTAAGTGCAGGTCATAAATGATCTTTTTTCTCTCTCCCCTCACCACAAATCAGATTCTTCTGAGGAGTTCCCAGTACATTATCCTTTCCCCTGTGTAATTACCTTAACAAGCACCAGCTGTTTTTATTCTCAAAAATTTTACTCCCTGATATACAGCTGCCTACCCCCTTCGTTAGTGCAGGTCATAAATGATCTTTTTTCTCTGTTCCCTCACCACAATCCAGATTCTTTTGGGGAGTTACCAGTACAGTAACCATACCAGGAAGTACTTAATTTATTAAGCTACTGCTTTTCTTAATCTCAGTGGAGATATTTACTGATAAACAGCTACCTACGCAGCATGTTCATGTCGTTCCTAAATGAGCTTTTATATCTCTCCCCTCACCACAATTCAGATTCTTCTGAGGAGTTCCCAGTACATTATCCTTTCCCCTGTGTAATTACCTTCACAAGCTCCAGCTGTTTTTATTCTCAGAAGGTTTACTCCCTGATATACAGCTGCCTACCCCCTTCATAAGTTCAGGTCCTAAATGAGCTTTATTCTCTGTTCCCTCACCACAATCCAGATTCTTTTGGGGAGTTACCAGTACAGTAACCATACCAGGAAGTACTTAATTTGTTAAGCTACTGCTTTTCTTAATCTCAGTGGAGATATTTACTGATAAACAGCTACCTACGCAGCATGTTCATGTCGTTCCTAAATGAGCTTTTATCTCTGCCCCTCACCAGAAATCACATTCTTCTGAGGACTTCCCAGTACATTATCCTTTCCCCTGTGTAATTACCTTAACAAGCTCCAGCTGTTTTTATTCTCAGAAGGTTTACTCCCTGATATACAGCTGCCTACCCCCTTCGTAAGTGCAGGTCCTAAATGAGCTTTTTTCTCTGTTCCCTCACCACAATCCAGATTCTTTTGGGGAGTTACCAGAACAGTAACCATACCAGGAAGTACTTAATTTATTAAGCTACTGCTTTTCTTAATCTCAGTGGAGATATTTACTGATAAACAGCTACGTATGCAGCATGTTCATGTCGTTCCTAAATGAGCTTTTATCTCTCTCCCCTCACCACAAATCAGATTCTTCTGAGGAGTTCCCAGTACATTATCCTTTCCCCTGTGTAATTACCTTAACAAGCACCAGCTGTTTTTATTCTCAAAAATTTTACTCCCTGATATACAGCTGCCTACCCCCTTCGTTAGTGCAGGTCCTAAATGAGCTTTTTTCTCTGTTCCCTCACCACAATCCAGATTCTTTTGGGGAGTTACCAGTACAGTAACCATACCAGGAAGTACTTAATTTATTAAGCTACTGCTTTTCTTAATCTCAGTGGAGATATTTACTGATAAACAGCTACCTACGCAGCATGTTCATGTCGTTCCTAAATGAGCTTTTATCTCTGCCCCTCACCAGAAATCACATTCTTCTGAGGACTTCCCAGTACATTATCCTTTCCCCTGTGTAATTACCTTAACAAGCTCCAGCTGTTTTTATTCTCAGAAGGTTTACTCCCTGATATACAGCTGCCTACCCCCTTCGTAAGTGCAGGTCCTAAATGAGCTTTTTTCTCTGTTCCCTCACCACAATCCAGATTCTTTTGGGGAGTTACCAGTACAGTAACCATACCAGGAAGTACTTAATTTATTAAGCTACTGCTTTTCTTAATCTCAGTGGAGATATTTACTGATAAACAGCTACCTACGCAGCATGTTCATATCGTTCCTAAATGAGCTTTTATCTCTCTCCCCTCACCACAATTCAGATTCTTCTGAGGAGTTCCCAGTACATTATCCTTTCCCCTGTGTAATTACCTTAACAAGCTCCAGCTGTTTTTATTCTCAGAAGGTTTACTAACTGATATACAGCTGCCTACCCCCTTCGTAAGTTCAGGTCCTAAATGAGCTTTTTTCTCTGTTCCCTCACCACAATCCAGATTCTTTTGGGGAGTTACCAGTACAGTAACCATACCAGGAAGTACTTAATTTATTAAGCTACTGCTTTTCTTAATCTCAGTGGAGATATTTACTGATAAACAGCTACGTATGCAGCATGTTCATGTCGTTCCTAAATGAGCTTTTATCTCTCTCCCCTCACCACAAATCAGATTCTTCTGAGGAGTTCCCAGTACATTATCCTTTCCCCTGTGTAATTACCTTAACAAGCTCCAGCTGTTTTTATTCTCATAAGGTTTGCTCCCTGATATACAGCTGCCTACCCCCTTCGTCAGTGAAGATCCTAAATGAGCTTTTTTCTCTGTTCCTTCACCACAATCCAGATTCTTTTGGGGAGTTACCAGTACAGTAACCATACCAGGGAGTACTTAATTTATTAAGCTACTGCTTTTCTTAATCTCAGTGGAGATATTTACTGATAAACAGCTACCTACGCAGCATGTTCATGTCGTTCCTAAATGAGCTTTTATCTCTCTCCCCTCAACACAAATCAGATTCTTCTGAGCAGTTCCCAGTACATTATCCTTTCCCCACTGTAATTACCTTAACAAGCTCCAGCTGTTTTTATTCTCAGAAGGTTTACTCCCTGATATACAGCTGCCTACCCCCTTCGTAAGTGCAGGTCCTAAATGAGCTTTTTTCTCTGTTCCCTCACCACAATCCAGATTCTTTTAGGGAGTTACCAATACAGAAACCATACCAGGAAGTACTTAATTTATTAAGCTACTGCTTTTCTTAATCTCAGTGGAGATATTTACTGATAAACAGCTACGTATGCAGCATGTTCATGTCGTTCCTAAATGAGCTTTTATCTCTCTCCCCTCACCACAAATCAGATTCTTCTGAGGAGTTCCCAGTACATTATCCTTTCCCCTGTGTAATTACCTTAACAAGCACCAGCTGTTTTTATTCTCAAAAATTTTACTCCCTGATATACAGCTGCCTACCCCCTTCGTTAGTGCAGGTCCTAAATGAGCTTTTTTCTCTGTTCCCTCACCACAATCCAGATTCTTTTGGGGAGTTACCAGTACAGTAACCATACCAGGAAGTACTTAATTTATTAAGCTACTGCTTTTCTTAATCTCAGTGGAGATATTTACTGATAAACAGCTACCTACGCAGCATGTTCATGTCGTTCCTAAATGAGCTTTTATCTCTGCCCCTCACCAGAAATCACATTCTTCTGAGGACTTCCCAGTACATTATCCTTTCCCCTGTGTAATTACCTTAACAAGCTTCAGCTGTTTTTATTCTCAGAAGGTTTACTCCCTGATATACAGCTGCCTACCCCCTTCGTAAGTGCAGGTCCTAAATGAGCTTTTTTCTCTGTTCCCTCACCACAATCCAGATTCTTTTGGGGAGTTACCAGTACAGTAACCATACCAGGAAGTACTTAATTTATTAAGCTACTGCTTTTCTTAATCTCAGTGGAGATATTTACTGATAAACAGCTACCTACGCAGCATGTTCATATCGTTCCTAAATGAGCTTTTATCTCTCTCCCCTCACCACAATTCAGATTCTTCTGAGGAGTTCCCAGTACATTATCCTTTCCCCTGTGTAATTACCTTAACAAGCTCCAGCTGTTTTTATTCTCAGAAGGTTTACTAACTGATATACAGCTGCCTACCCCCTTCGTAAGTTCAGGTCCTAAATGAGCTTTTTTCTCTGTTCCCTCACCACAATCCAGATTTTTTTGGGGAGTTACCAGTACAGTAACCATACCAGGAAGTACTTAATTTATTAAGCTACTGCTTTTCTTAATCTCAGTGGAGATATTTACTGATAAACAGCTATGTATGCAGCATGTTCATGTCGTTCCTAAATGAGCTTTTATCTCTCTCCCCTCACCACAAATCAGATTCTTCTGAGGAGTTCCCAGTACATTATCCTTTCCCCTGTGTAATTACCTTAACAAGCTCCAGCTGTTTTTATTCTCATAAGGTTTGCTCCCTGATATACAGCTGCCTACCCCCTTCGTCAGTGCAGATCCTAAATGAGCTCTTTTCTCTGTTCCTTCACCACAATCCAGATTCTTTTGGGGAGTTACCAGTACAGTAACCATACCAGGGAGTACTTAATTTATTAAGCTACTGCTTTTCTTAATCTCAGTGGAGATATTTACTGATAAACAGCTACCTACGCAGCATGTTCATGTCGTTCCTAAATGAGCTTTTATCTCTCTCCCCTCAACACAAATCAGATTCTTCTGAGCAGTTCCCAGTACATTATCCTTTCCCCACTGTAATTACCTTAACAAGCTCCAGCTGTTTTTATTCTCAGAAGGTTTACTCCCTGATATACAGCTGCCTAACCCCTTCGTAAGTGCAGGTCCTAAATGAGCTTTTTTCTCTGTTCCCTCACCACAATCCAGATTCATCTGGGGAGTTACCAGTACAGTAACCATACCAGGAAGTACTTGATTTATTAAGCTACTGCTTTTCTTAATCTCAGTGGAGATATGAACTGATAAACAGCTACCTACGCAGTATGTTCATGTCGTTCCTAAATGAGCTTTTATCTCACTCCCCTCACCACAAATCAGATTCTTCTGAGGAGTTCCCAGTACATTATCCTTTCCCCTGTGTAATTACCTTAACAAGCTCCAGCTGTTTTTATTTTCAGAAGGTTTACTCCCTGATATACAGCTGCCTACCCCCTTCGTAAGTGCAGGTCCTAAATGAGCTTTTTTCTCTGTTCCCTCACCACAATCCAGATTCTTTTTGGGAGTTACCAGTACAGTAACCATACCAGGAAGTACTTTCTTTATTAAGCTACTGCTTTTCTTAATCTCAGTGGAGATATTTACTGATAAACAGCTACATACGCAGCATGTTCATGTCGTTCCTAAATGAGCTTTTATCTCTCTCCCCTCACCACAAATCAGATTCTTCTCAGGAGTTCCCAGTACATTTTCCTTTCCCCTTTTTAATTACCTTAACAAGCTCCAGCTGTTTTTATTCTCAGAAGGTTTACTCCCTGATATACAGCTGCCTACCCCCTTAGTAAGTGCAGGTCCTAAATGAGCTTTTTTCTCTGTTCCCTCACCACAATCCAGATTCTTCTGCGGAGTTACCAGTACAGTAACCATACCAGGAAGTACTTAATTTATTAAGCTACTGCTTTTCTTAATCTCAGTGGAGATATTTACTGATAAACAGCTAACTACGCAGCATGTTCATGTCGTTCCTAAATGAGCTTTTATCTCTCTCCCCTCACCACAAATCAGATTCTTCTGAGGAGTTCCCAGTACATTATCCTTTCCCCTGTGTAATTACCTTAACTAGCTCCAGCTGTTTTTATTCTCAGAAGGTTTACTCCCTGATATACAGCTGCCTACCCCCTTCGTAAGTTCAGGTCCTAAATGAGCTTTATTCTCTGTTCCCTCACCACAATCCAGATTCTTTTGGGGAGTTACCAGTACAGTAACCATACCAGGAAGTACTTAATTTATTAAGATACTGCTTTTCTTAAGCTGAGTGGAGATATTTACTGATAAACAGCTACCTACACAGCATGTTCATGTCGCTCCTAAATTTGCTTTTTTCTCTCTCCCCTCACCACAAATCAGGTTCTTCTGAGGAGTTCCCAGTACATTATCCTTACCCCTGTGTAATTACCTTAACAAGCTCCAGCTGTTTTTATTCTCAGAAGGTTTACTCCCTGATATACTGATGCCTACCCCCTTCGTAAGTGCAGGTCCTAAATGAGCTTTTTTCTCTGTTCCCTCACCACAATCCAGATTCTTTTGGGGAGTTACCAGTACAGTAACAATACCAGGAAGTACTTAATTTATTAAGCTACTGCTTTTCTTAATCTCAGTGGAGATATTTACTGATAAACAACTAGGTACGCAGCATGTTCATGTCGTTCCTAAATGAGCTTTTATCTCTCTCCCCTCACAAGAAATCAGATTCTTCTGAGGAGTTCCCAGTACATTATCCTTTCCCCTGTGTAATTACCTTAACAAGCTCCACGTGTTTTTAATCTCAGAAAGTTTACTCCCTGATACACAGCTGCCTACCCCCTTCGTAAGTGCAGGTGCTAAATGAGCTTTTTTCTCTGTTCCCTCACCACAATCCAGATTCTTTTGGGGAGTTACCAGTACAGTTACCATACCAGCAAGTACTTAAATTATTAAGCTACTGCTTTTCTTAATCTCAGTGGAGATATTTACTGATAAACAGCTACCTACGCAGCATGTTCATGTCGTGCCTAAATGAGCATTTATCTCTCTCCCCTCACCACAAATCACATTCTTCTGAGGAGTTCCCAGTACATTATCCTTTCCCCTGTGTAATTACCTTAACAAGCTCCAGCTGTTTTTATTCTCAGAATGGATACTCCCTGATATACAGCTGCCTACCCTCTTCGTAAGTGCAGGTCCTAAATGAGCTTTTTTCTCTGTTCACTCACCACAATCCAGATTCTTTTGGGGAGTTACCAGTACAGTAACCATACCAGGAAGTACTTAATTTATTAAGCTACTGCGTTTCTTAATCTCAGTGGAGATATTTACTGATAAACAGCTACCTACGCAGCATGTTCATGTCGTTCCTAAATGAGCTTTTATCTCTCTCCCCTCACCACAAATCAGATTCTTCTGAGGAATTCCCAGTACATTATCGTTTCCCCTGTGTAATTACCTTAACAAGCTCCAGCTGTTTTTATTCTCAGAAGGTTTACTCCCTGATATACAGCTGCCTACCCCCTTCGTAAGTGCAGGTCCTAAATGAGCTTTTTTCTCTGTTCCCTCACCACAATCCAGATTCTTTTGGGGAGTTACCAGTACAGTAACCATACCAGGAAGTACTTAATTTATTAAGCTACTGCTTTTCTTAATCTCAGTGGAGATATTTACTGATAAACAGCTACCTACGCAGCATGTCCATGTCGTTCCTAAATGAGCTTTTATCTCTCTCCCCTCACCACAAATCAGATTCTTCTGAGGAGTTCCCAGTACATTATCCTTTCCCCTGTGTAATTACCTTAATAAGCTCCAGCTGTTTTTATTCTCAGAAGGTTTACTCCCTGATATACAGCTGCCTGCCCCCTTCGTAAGTGCAGGTCCTAAATGAGCTTTTTTCTCTGTTCCCTCACCACAATCCAGATTCTTTTGGGGAGTTACCAGTACAGTAACCATACCAGGAAGTACTTAATTTATTAAGCTACTGCTTTTCTTAATCTCAGTGGAGATATTTACTGATAAACAGCTACCTACGCAGCATGTTCATGTCGTTCCTATATGAGCTTTTATCTCTCTCCCCTCACAAGAAATCAGATTCTTCTGAGGAGTTCCCAGTACATTCTCCTTTCCCCTGTGTAATTACCTTAACAAGCTCCAGCTGTTTTTATTCTCAGAAGGTTTACTCCCTGATACACAGCTTCCTACCCCGTTCGTAAGTGCAGGTCCTAAATGAGCTTTTTTCTCTGTTCCCTCACCACAATCCAGATTCTTTTGGGGAGTTACCAGTACAGTAACCATACCAGGAAGTACTTAATTTATTAAGCTACTGCTTTTCTTAATCTCAGTGGAGATATTTACTGATAAACAGCTACCTACGCAGCATGTTCAGGTCGTTCCTAAATGAGCTTTTATCTCTCTCCCCTCACCACAAATCAGATTCTTCTGAGGAGTTCCCAGTACATTATCCTTTCCCCTGTGTAATTACCTTAACAAGCTCCAGCTGTTTTTATTCTCAGAAGGTCTACTCCCTGATATACAGCTGCCTACCCCCTTCGTAAGTGCAGGTCCTAAATGAGCTTTTTTTCTCTGTTCCCTCACCACAATCCAGATTCTTTTGGGGAGTTACCAGTACAGTAACCATACCAGGAAGTACTTAATTTATTAAGCTACTTCTTTTCTTAATCTCAGTGGAGATATTTACTGATAAACAGCTACCTACGCAGTGCGTTCATGTCGTTCCTAAATGAGCTTTTATCTCTCTCCCCTCACCACAAATCAGATTCTTCTGAGGAGTTCCCAGTACATTATCCTTTCCCCTGTCTAATTACCTTAACAAGCTCCAGCTGTTTTTATTCTCAGAAGGTTTACTCCCTGATATACAGCTGCCTACCCCCTTCGTAAGTGCAGGTGCTAAATGATGTTTTTTCTCTGTTCCCTCACCACAATCCAGATTCTTTTGGGGAGTTACCAGTACAGTAACCATACCAGGAAGTACTTAATTTATTAAGCTACTGCTTTTCTTAATCTCAGTGGAGATATTTACTGATAAACAGCTACCTACGCAGCATGTTCATGTCGTTCCTAAATGAGCTTTTATCTCTCTCCCCTCACCACAAATCAGATTCTTCTGAGGAGTTCCCAGTACATTATCCTTTCCCCTGTGTAATTACCTTAACAAGCTCCAGCTGTTTTTATTCTCAGAAGGTTTACTCCCTGATATACAGCTGCCTGCCCCCTTCGTAAGTGCAGGTCCTAAATGAGCTTTATTCTCTGTTCCCTCACCACTATCCAGATTCTTTTGGGGAGTTACCAGTATAGTAACCATACCAGGAAGGACTTAATTTATTTAGCTACAGCTTTTCTGAATCTCAGTGGAGATATTTACTGATAAACAGCTACGTATGCAGCATGTTGATGTCGTTCCTAAATGAGCTTTTATCTCTCTCCCCTCACCACAAATCAGATTCTTCTGAGGAGTTCCCAGTACATTATCCTTTCCCCTGTGTAATTACCTTAACAAGCTCCAGCTGTTTTTATTCTCAGAAAGTTTACTCCCTGATATACAGCTGCCTACCCCCTTCGTAAGTGCAGGTCGTAAATGAGCTTTTTTCTCTGTTCCCTCACCACAATCCAGATTCTTTTGGGGAGTTACCAGTACAGTATCCATACAGGGAGTACGTAATTTATTAAGCTTCTGCTTTTCTTAATCTCAGTGGAGATATTTCCTGATAAACAGCTACCTACGCAGCATGTTCGTATCGTTCTTAAATGAGCTTTTATCTCTCTCCCCTCACCACAAATCAGATTCTTCTGAGGAGTTCCCAGTACATTATCCTTTACCCTGTGTAATTACCTTAACAAGCACCAGCTGTTTTTATTCTCAGAAAGTTTACTCCCTGATATACAGCTGCCTACCCCCTTCGTTAGTGCAGGTCCTAAATGAGCTTTTTTCTCAGTTCCCTCACCACAATCCAGATTCTTTTGGGGAGTTACCAGTACAGTAACCATACCAGGAAGTACTTAATTTATTAAGCTACTGCTTTTCTTAATCTCAGTGGAGATATTTACTGATAAACAGCTACCTACGCAGCATGTTCATATCGTTCCTAAATGAGCTTTTATCTCTCTCCCCTCACCACAATTCAGATTCTTCTGAGGAGTTCCCAGTACATTATCCTTTCCCCTGTGTAATTACCTTAACAAGCTCCAGCTGTTTTTATTCTCAGAAGGTTTACTAACTGATATACAGCTGCCTACCCCCTTCGTAAGTTCAGGTCCTAAATGAGCTTTTTTCTCTGTTCCCTCATCACAATCCAGATTCTTTTGGGGAGTTACCAGTACAGTAACCATACCAGGGAGTACTTAATTTATTAAGCTACTGCTTTTCTTAATGTCAGTGGAGATATTTACTGATAAACAGCTACCTACGCAGCATGTTCATGTCGTTCCTAAATGAGCTTTTATCTCTCTCCCATCAACACAAATCAGATTCTTCTGAGGAGTTCCCAGTACATTATCCTTTCCCCTGTGCAATTACCTTAACAAGCTCCAGCTGTTTTTATTCTCAGAAGGTTTACTCCCTGATATACAACTGCCTAGCCCCTTCGTAAGTGCAGGTCCTAAATGAGCTTTTTTCTCTGTTCTCTCACCACAATCCAGATTCTTTTGGGGAGTTACCAGTACAGTAACCATACCAGGAAGTACTTAATTTATTAAGCTACTGCTTTTTTTAATCTCAGTTGAGATATTTACTGATAAACAGCTACCTACGCAGCATGTTCCTGTCGTTCCTAAATGAGCTTTTATCTCTCTCACCTCACCACAAATCAGATTCTTCTGAGGAGTTCCCAGTAGATTATCCTTTCCCCTGTGTAATTACCTTAACAAGCTCCAGCTGTTTTTATTCTCAGAAGGTTTAATCCCTGATATACAGCTGCCTACCCCCTTCGTAAGTGCAGGTCCTAAATGAGCTTTTTTCTCTGTTCCCTCCCCACAATCCAGATTGTTTTGGGGAGTTAACAGTACAGTATCCATACCAGGAAGTACTTAATTTATTAAGCTACTGCTTTTCTTAATCTCAGTGGAGATATATACTGATAAACAGCTACCTACACAGCATGTTCATATCGTTCCTAAATGAGCTATTATCTCTCTCCCCTCATCACGAATCAGATTCTTCTGAGGAGTACTCAGTACATTATCCTTTCCCCTGTGTAATTACCTTCACAAGCTCCAGCTGTTTTTATTCTCAGAAGGTTTACTCCCTGATATACAGCTCCCTACCCCCTTCGTAAGTTCAGGTCCTAAATGAGCTTTATTCTCTGTTCCCTCACCACAATCCAGATTCTTTTGGGGAGTTACCAGTACAGTAACCATACCAGGAAGTACTTAATTTATTAAGCTACTGCTTTTCTTAATCTCAGTGGAGATATTTACTGATAAACAGCTACCTACGCAGCATGTTCATGTCGTTCCTAAATGAGCTTTTATATCTCTCCCCTCACCACAATTCAGATTCTTCTGAGGAGTTCCCAGTACATTATCCTTTCCCCTGTGTAATTACCTTCACAAGCTCCAGCTGTTTTTATTCTCAGAAGGTTTACTCCCTGATATACAGCTGCCTACCCCCTTCGTAAGTTCAGGTCCTAAATGAGCTTTATTCTCTGTTCCCTCACCACAATCCATATTCTTTTGGGGAGTTACCAGTACAGTAACCATACCAGGAAGTACTTAATTTGTTAAGCTACTGCTTTTCTTAATCTCAGTGGAGATATTTACTGATAAACAGCTACCTACGCAGCATGTTCATGTCGTTCCTAAATGAGCTTTTATCTCTGCCCCTCACCACAAATCACATTCTTCTGAGGACTTCCCAGTACATTATCCTTTCCCCTGTGTAATTACCTTAACAAGCTCCAGCTGTTCTTATTCTCAGAAGGTTTACTAACTGATATACAGCTGCCTACCCCCTTCGTAAGTTCAGGTCCTAAATGAGCTTTTTTCTCTGTTCCCTCACCACAATCCAGATTCTTTTGGGGAGTTACCAGTACAGTAACCATACCAGGAAGTACTTAATTTATTAAGCTACTGCTTTTCTTAATCTCAGTGGAGATATTTACTGATAAACAGCTACCTACGCAGCATGCTCATGGCGTTCCTAAATGAGCTTTTATCTCTCTCCCCTCACCACAAATCAGATTCTTCTGAGGAGTTCCCAGTACATTATCCTTTCCCCTGTGTAATTACCTTCACAAGCTCCAGCTTTTTTTATTCTCAGAAGGTTTGCTCCCTGATATACAGCTGCCTACCCCCTTCGTAAGTGCAGGTCCTAAATGAGCTTTTTTCTCTGTTCCCTCACCACAATCCAGATTCTTCTGGGGAGTTACCAGTACAGTAACCATACCAGGAAGTACTTAATTTATTAAGCTACTGCTTTTCTTAATCTCAGTGGAGATATTTACTGATAAACAGCTAACTACGCAGCATGTTCATGTCGTTCCTAAATGAGCTTTTATCTCTGCCCCTCACAACAATTAACATTCTTCTGAGGACTTCCCAGTACATTATCCTTTCCCCTGTGTAATTACCTTAACAAGCTCCAGCTGTTTTTATTCTCAGAAGGTTTACTCCCTGATATACAGCTGCTTACCCCCTTCGTCAGTGCAGGTCTTAAATGAGCTTTTTTCTCTGTTCCCTCACCACAATCCAGATTCTTTTGGGGAGTTACCAGTACAGTAACCATACCAGGAGGTACTTAACTTATTAAGCTACTGCTTTTCTTAATCTCAGTGGAGATATTTACTGATAAACAGCTACCTAAGCAGCATGTTCATGTCGTTCCTAAATGAGCTTTTATCTCTCTCCCCTCATCACGAATCAGATTCTTCTGAGGAGTACTCAATACATTATCCTTTCCCCTGTGTAATTACCTTCACAAGCTCCAGCTGTTTTTATTCTCAGAAGGTTTACTCCCTGATATACAGCTGCCTACCCCCTTCGTAAGTGCAGGTCCTAAATGAGCTTTTTTCTCTGTTCCCTCACCACAATCCAGATTCTTTTGGGGAGTTACCAGTATAGTAACCATACCAGGAAGTACTTAATTTATTAAGCTACTGCTTTTCTGAATCTCAGTGGAGATATTTACTGATAAACAGCTACGTATGCAGCATGTTCATGTCGATCCTAAATGAGCTTTTATCTCTCTCCCCTCACCACAAATCAGATTCTTCTGAGGAGTTACCAGTACATTATCCTTTCCACTGTGTAATTACCTTAACAAGCTCCAGCTGTTTTTATTCTCAGAAAGTTTACTCCCTGATATACAGCTGCCTACCCCCTTCGTAAGTGCAGGTCCTAAATGAGCTTTTTTCTCTGTTCCCTCACCACAATCCAGATTCTTTTAGGGAGTTACCAATACAGAAACCATACCAGGAAGTACTTAATTTATTAAGCTACTGCTTTTCTTAATCTCAGTGGAGATATTTACTGATAAACAGCTACGTTTGCAGCATGTTCATGTCGTTCCTAAATGAGTTTTATCTCTCTCCCCTCACCACAAATCAGATTCTTCTGAGGAGTTCCCAGTACATTATCCTTTCCCCTGTGTAATTACCTTAACAAGCTCCAGCTGTTTTTATTCTCAGAAGGTTTACTCCCTGATATACATCTGCCTACCCACTTCGTAAGTGCAGGTCCTAAATGAGCTTTTTTCCCTGTTCCCTCACCACAATCCAGATTCTTTTAGGGAGTTAACAGTATAGTAACCATACCAGGAAGTACTTAATTTATTAAGCTACTGCTTTTCTGAATCTCAGTGGAGATATTTACTGATAAACAGCTACGTATGCAGCATGTTCATGTCGTTCCTAAATGAGCTTTTATCTCTCTCCCCTCACCACAAATCAGATTCTTCTGAGGAGTTCCCAGTACATTATCCTTTCCCCTGTGTAATTACCTTAACAAGCACCAGCTGTTTTTATTCTCAAAAATTTTACTCCCTGATATACAGCTGCCTACCCCCTTCGTTAGTGCAGGTCCTAAATGAGCTTTTTTCTCTGTTCCCTCACCACAATCCAGATTCTTTTGGGGAGTTACCAGTACAGTAACCATACCAGGAAGTACTTAATTTATTAAGCTACTGCTTTTCTTAATCTCAGTGGAGATATTTACTGATAAACAGCTACCTACGCAGCATGTTCATGTCGTTCCTAAATGAGCTTTTATATCTCTCCCCTCACCACAATTCAGATTCTTCTGAGGAGTTCCCAGTACATTATCCTTTCCCCTGTGTAATTACCTTCACAAGCTCCAGCTGTTTTTATTCTCAGAAGGTTTACTCCCTGATATACAGCTGCCTACCCCCTTCATAAGTTCAGGTCCTAAATGAGCTTTATTCTCTGTTCCCTCACCACAATCCAGATTCTTTTGGGGAGTTACCAGTACAGTAACCATACCAGGAAGTACTTAATTTGTTAAGCTACTGCTTTTCTTAATCTCAGTGGAGATATTTACTGATAAACAGCTACCTACGCAGCATGTTCATGTCGTTCCTAAATGAGCTTTTATCTCTGCCCCTCACCAGAAATCACATTCTTCTGAGGACTTCCCAGTACATTATCCTTTCCCCTGTGTAATTACCTTAACAAGCTCCAGCTGTTTTTATTCTCAGAAGGTTTACTCCCTGATATACAGCTGCCTACCCCCTTCGTAAGTGCAGGTCCTAAATGAGCTTTTTTCTCTGTTCCCTCACCACAATCCAGATTCTTTTGGGGAGTTACCAGAACAGTAACCATACCAGGAAGTACTTAATTTATTAAGCTACTGCTTTTCTTAATCTCAGTGGAGATATTTACTGATAAACAGCTACCTACGCAGCATGTTCATATCGTTCCTAAATGAGCTTTTATCTCTCTCCCCTCACCACAATTCAGATTCTTCTGAGGAGTTCCCAGTACATTATCCTTTCCCCTGTGTAATTACCTTAACAAGCTCCAGCTGTTTTTATTCTCAGAAGGTTTACTAACTGATATACAGCTGCCTACCCCCTTCGTAAGTTCAGGTCCTAAATGAGCTTTTTTCTCTGTTCCCTCACCACAATCCAGATTCTTTTGGGGAGTTACCAGTACAGTAACCATACCAGGAAGTACTTAATTTATTAAGCTACTGCTTTTCTTAATCTCAGTGGAGATATTTACTGATAAACAGCTACGTATGCAGCATGTTCATGTCGTTCCTAAATGAGCTTTTATCTCTCTCCCCTCACCACAAATCAGATTCTTCTGAGGAGTTCCCAGTACATTATCCTTTCCCCTGTGTAATTACCTTAACAAGCTCCAGCTGTTTTTATTCTCATAAGGTTTGCTCCCTGATATACAGCTGCCTACCCCCTTCGTCAGTGCAGATCCTAAATGAGCTTTATTCTCTGTTCCCTCACCACAATCCATATTCTTTTGGGGAGTTACCAGTACAGTAACCATACCAGGAAGTACTTAATTTGTTAAGCTACTGCTTTTCTTAATCTCAGTGGAGATATTTACTGATAAACAGCTACCTACGCAGCATGTTCATGTCGTTCCTAAATGAGCTTTTATCTCTGCCCCTCACCACAAATCACATTCTTCTGAGGACTTCCCAGTACATTATCCTTTCCCCTGTGTAATTACCTTAACAAGCTCCAGCTGTTTTTATTCTCAGAAGGTTTACTAACTGATATACAGCTGCCTACCCCCTTCGTAAGTTCAGGTCCTAAATGAGCTTTTTTCTCTGTTCCCTCACCACAATCCAGATTCTTTTGGGGAGTTACCAGTACAGTAACCATACCAGGAAGTACTTAATTTATTAAGCTACTGCTTTTCTTAATCTCAGTGGAGATATTTACTGATAAACAGCTACCTACGCAGCATGCTCATGGCGTTCCTAAATGAGCTTTTATCTCTCTCCCCTCACCACAAATCAGATTCTTCTGAGGAGTTCCCAGTACATTATCCTTTCCCCTGTGTAATTACCTTCACAAGCTCCAGCTTTTTTTATTCTCAGAAGGTTTGCTCCCTGATATACAGCTGCCTACCCCCTTCGTAAGTGCAGGTCCTAAATGAGCTTTTTTCTCTGTTCCCTCACCACAATCCAGATTCTTCTGGGGAGTTACCAGTACAGTAACCATACCAGGAAGTACTTAATTTATTAAGCTACTGCTTTTCTTAATCTCAGTGGAGATATTTACTGATAAACAGCTAACTACGCAGCATGTTCATGTCGTTCCTAAATGAGCTTTTATCTCTGCCCCTCACAACAATTAACATTCTTCTGAGGACTTCCCAGTACATTATCCTTTCCCCTGTGTAATTACCTTAACAAGCTCCAGCTGTTTTTATTCTCAGAAGGTTTACTCCCTGATATACAGCTGCTTACCCCCTTCGTCAGTGCAGGTCTTAAATGAGCTTTTTTCTCTGTTCCCTCACCACAATCCAGATTCTTTTGGGGAGTTACCAGTACAGTAACCATACCAGGAGGTACTTAACTTATTAAGCTACTGCTTTTCTTAATCTCAGTGGAGATATTTACTGATAAACAGCTACCTAAGCAGCATGTTCATGTCGTTCCTAAATGAGCTTTTATCTCTCTCCCCTCATCACGAATCAGATTCTTCTGAGGAGTACTCAATACATTATCCTTTCCCCTGTGTAATTACCTTCACAAGCTCCAGCTGTTTTTATTCTCAGAAGGTTTACTCCCTGATATACAGCTGCCTACCCCCTTCGTAAGTGCAGGTCCTAAATGAGCTTTTTTCTCTGTTCCCTCACCACAATCCAGATTCTTTTGGGGAGTTACCAGTATAGTAACCATACCAGGAAGTACTTAATTTATTAAGCTACTGCTTTTCTGAATCTCAGTGGAGATATTTACTGATAAACAGCTACGTATGCAGCATGTTCATGTCGATCCTAAATGAGCTTTTATCTCTCTCCCCTCACCACAAATCAGATTCTTCTGAGGAGTTACCAGTACATTATCCTTTCCACTGTGTAATTACCTTAACAAGCTCCAGCTGTTTTTATTCTCAGAAAGTTTACTCCCTGATATACAGCTGCCTACCCCCTTCGTATGTGCAGGTCCTAAATGAGCTTTTTTCTCTGTTCCCTCACCACAATCCAGGTTCTTTTAGGGAGTTACCAATACAGAAACCATACCAGGAAGTACTTAATTTATTAAGCTACTGCTTTTCTTAATCTCAGTGGAGATATTTACTGATAAACAGCTACGTTTGCAGCATGTTCATGTCGTTCCTAAATGAGTTTTATCTCTCTCCCCTCACCACAAATCAGATTCTTCTGAGGAGTTCCCAGTACATTATCCTTTCCCCTGTGTAATTACCTTAACAAGCTCCAGCTGTTTTTATTCTCAGAAGGTTTACTCCCTGATATACATCTGCCTACCCACTTCGTAAGTGCAGGTCCTAAATGAGCTTTTTTCCCTGTTCCCTCACCACAATCCAGATTCTTTTGGGGAGTTAACAGTATAGTAACCATACCAGGAAGTACTTAATTTATTAAGCTACTGCTTTTCTGAATCTCAGTGGAGATATTTACTGATAAACAGCTACGTATGCAGCATGTTCATGTCGTTCCTAAATGAGCTTTTATCTCTCTCCCCTCACCACAAATCAGATTCTTCTGAGGAGTTCCCAGTACATTATCCTTTCCCCTGTGTAATTACCTTAACAAGCACCAGCTGTTTTTATTCTCAAAAATTTTACTCCCTGATATACAGCTGCCTACCCCCTTCGTTAGTGCAGGTCCTAAATGAGCTTTTTTCTCTGTTCCCTCACCACAATCCAGATTCTTTTGGGGAGTTACCAGTACAGTAACCATACCAGGAAGTACTTAATTTATTAAGCTACTGCTTTTCTTAATCTCAGTGGAGATATTTACTGATAAACAGCTACCTACGCAGCATGTTCATGTCGTTCCTAAATGAGCTTTTATATCTCTCCCCTCACCACAATTCAGATTCTTCTGAGGAGTTCCCAGTACATTATCCTTTCCCCTGTGTAATTACCTTCACAAGCTCCAGCTGTTTTTATTCTCAGAAGGTTTACTCCCTGATATACAGCTGCCTACCCCCTTCATAAGTTCAGGTCCTAAATGAGCTTTATTCTCTGTTCCCTCACCACAATCCAGATTCTTTTGGGGAGTTACCAGTACAGTAACCATACCAGGAAGTACTTAATTTGTTAAGCTACTGCTTTTCTTAATCTCAGTGGAGATATTTACTGATAAACAGCTACCTACGCAGCATGTTCATGTCGTTCCTAAATGAGCTTTTATCTCTGCCCCTCACCAGAAATCACATTCTTCTGAGGACTTCCCAGTACATTATCCTTTCCCCTGTGTAATTACCTTAACAAGCTCCAGCTGTTTTTATTCTCAGAAGGTTTACTCCCTGATATACAGCTGCCTACCCCCTTCGTAAGTGCAGGTCCTAAATGAGCTTTTTTCTCTGTTCCCTCACCACAATCCAGATTCTTTTGGGGAGTTACCAGAACAGTAACCATACCAGGAAGTACTTAATTTATTAAGCTACTGCTTTTCTTAATCTCAGTGGAGATATTTACTGATAAACAGCTACCTACGCAGCATGTTCATATCGTTCCTAAATGAGCTTTTATCTCTCTCCCCTCACCACAATTCAGATTCTTCTGAGGAGTTCCCAGTACATTATCCTTTCCCCTGTGTAATTACCTTAACAAGCTCCAGCTGTTTTTATTCTCAGAAGGTTTACTAACTGATATACAGCTGCCTACCCCCTTCGTAAGTTCAGGTCCTAAATGAGCTTTTTTCTCTGTTCCCTCACCACAATCCAGATTCTTTTGGGGAGTTACCAGTACAGTAACCATACCAGGAAGTACTTAATTTATTAAGCTACTGCTTTTCTTAATCTCAGTGGAGATATTTACTGATAAACAGCTACGTATGCAGCATGTTCATGTCGTTCCTAAATGAGCTTTTATCTCTCTCCCCTCACCACAAATCAGATTCTTCTGAGGAGTTCCCAGTACATTATCCTTTCCCCTGTGTAATTACCTTAACAAGCTCCAGCTGTTTTTATTCTCATAAGGTTTGCTCCCTGATATACAGCTGCCTACCCCCTTCGTCAGTGCAGATCCTAAATGAGCTTTTTTCTCTGTTCCCTCACCACAATCCAGATTCTTTTAGGGAGTTACCAATACAGAAACCATACCAGGAAGTACTTAATTTATTAAGCTACTGCTTTTCTTAATCTCAGTGGAGATATTTACTGATAAACAGCTACGTATGCAGCATGTTCATGTCGTTCCTAAATGAGTTTTATCTCTCTCCCCTCACCACAAATCAGATTCTTCTGAGGAGTTCCCAGTACATTATCCTTTCCCCTGTGTAATTACCTTAACAAGCTCCAGCTGTTTTTATTCTCAGAAGGTTTACTCCCTGATATACATCTGCCTACCCACTTCGTAAGTGCAGGTCCTAAATGAGCTTTTTTGTCTGTTCCCTCACCACAATCCAGATTCTTTTGGGGAGTTACCAGTATAGTAACCATACCAGGAAGTACTTAATTTATTAAGCTACTGCTTTTCTGAATCTCAGTGGAGATATTTACTGATAAACAGCTACGTATGCAGCATGTTCATGTCGTTCCTAAATGAGCTTTTATCTCTCTCCCCTCACCACAAATCAGATTCTTCTGAGGAGTTCCCAGTACATTATCCTTTCCCCTGTGTAATTACCTTAACAAGCTCCAGCTGTTTTTATTCTCAGAAAGTTTACTCCCTGATATACAGCTGCCTACCCCCTTCGTTAGTGCAGGTCCTAAATGAGCTTTTTTCTCTGTTCCCTCACCACAATCCAGATTCTTTTGGGGAGTTACCAGTACAGTAACTATACCAAGAAGTACTTAATTTATTAAGCTACTGCTTTTCTTAATCTCAGTGGAGATATTTACTGATAAACAGCTACCTACGCAGCATGTTCATATCGTTCCTAAATGAGCTTTTATATCTCTCCCCTCACCACAATTCAGATTCTTCTGAGGAGTTCCCAGTACATTATCCTTTCCCCTGTGTAATTACCTTCACAAGCTCCAGCTGTTTTTATTCTCAGAAGGTTTACTCCCTGATATACAGCTGCCTACCCCCTTCGTAAGTTCAGGTCCTAAATGAGCTTTATTCTCTGTTCCCTCACCACAATCCAGATTCTTTTGGGGAGTTACCAGTACAGTAACCATACCAGGAAGTACTTAATTTGTTAAGCTACTGCTTTTCTTAATCTCAGTGGAGATATTTACTGATAAACAGCTACCAACGCAGCATGTTCATGTCGTTCCTAAATGAGCTTTTATCTCTGCCCCTCACCACAAATCACATTCTTCTGAGGACTTCCCAGTACATTATCCTTTCCCCTGTGTAATTACCTTAACAAGCTCCAGCTGTTTTTATTCTCAGAAGGTTTACTAACTGATATACAGCTGCCTACCCCCTTCGTAAGTTCAGGTCCTAAATGAGCTTTTTTCTCTGTTCCCTCACCACAATCCAGATTCTTTTGGGGAGTTACCAGTACAGTAACCATACCAGGAAGTACTTAATTTATTAAGCTACTGCTTTTCTTAATCTCAGTGGAGATATTTACTGATAAACAGCTACCTACGCAGCATGTTCATGGCGTTCCTAAATGAGCTTTTATCTCTCTCCCCTCACCACAAATCAGATTCTTCTGAGGAGTTCCCAGTACATTATCCTTTCCCCTGTGTAGTTACCTTCACAAGCTCCAGCTTTTTTTTATTCTCAGAAGGTTTGCTCCCTGATATACAGCTGCCTACCCCCCTTCGTAAGTGCAGGTCCTAAATGAGCTTTTTTCTCTGTTCCCTCACCACAATCCAGATTCTTCTGGGGAGTTACCAGTACAGTAACCATACCAGGAAGTACTTAATTTATTAAGCTACTGCTTTTCTTAATCTCAGTGGAGATATTTACTGATAAACAGCTAACTACGCAGCATGTTCATGTCGTTCCTAAATGAGCTTTTATCTCTGCCCCTCACAACAAATCACATTCTTCTGAGGACTTCCCAGTACATTATCCTTTCCTCTGTGTAATTACCTTAACAAGCTCCAGCTGTTTTTATTCTCAGAAGGTTTACTCCCTGATATACAGCTGCCTACCCCTTCGTCAGTGCAGGTCTTAAATGAGCTTTTTTTCTCTGTTCCCTCACCACAATCCAGATTCTTTTGGGGAGTTACCAGTACAGTAACCATACCAGGAGGGTACTTAATTTATTAAGCTACTGCTTTTCTTAATCTCAGTGGAGATATTTACTGATAAACAGCTACCTAAGCAGCATGTTCATGTCGTTCCTAAATGAGCTTTTATCTCTCTCCCCTCATCACGAATCAGATTCTTCTGAGGAGTACTCAATACATTATCCTTTCCCCTGTGTAATTACCTTCACAAGCTCCAGCTGTTTTTATTCTCAGAAGGTTTACTCCCTGATATACAGCTGCCTACCCCCTTCGTAAGTGCAGGTCCTAAATGAGCTTTTTTCTCTGTTCCCTCACCACAATCCAGATTCTTTTGGGGAGTTACCAGTATAGTAACCATACCAGGAAGTACTTAATTTATTAAGCTACTGCTTTTCTGAATCTCAGTGGAGATATTTACTGATAAACAGCTACGTATGCAGCATGTTCATGTCGATCCTAAATGAGCTTTTATCTCTCTCCCCTCACCACAAATCAGATTCTTCTGAGGAGTTCCCAGTACATTATCCTTTCCCCTGTGTAATTACCTTAACAAGCTCCAGCTGTTTTTATTCTCAGAAAGTTTACTCCCTGATATACAGCTGCCTACCCCCTTCGTAAGTGCAGGTCCTAAATGAGCTTTTTTCTCAGTTCCCTCACCACAATCCAGATTCTTTTAGGGAGTTACCAATACAGAAACCATACCAGGAAGTACTTAATTTATTAAACTACTGCTTTTCTTAATCTCAGTGGAGATATTTACTGATAAACAGCTACGTTTGCAGCATGTTCATGTCGTTCCTAAATGAGTTTTATCTCTCTCCCCTCACCACAAATCAGATTCTTCTGAGGAGTTCCCAGTACATTATCCTTTCCCCTGTGTAATTACCTTAACAAGCTCCAGCTGTTTTTATTCTCAGAAGGTTTACTCCCTGATATACATCTGCCTACCCACTTCGTAAGTGCAGGTCCTAAATGAGCTTTTTTCCCTGTTCCCTCACCACAATCCAGATTCTTTTGGGGAGTTACCAGTATAGTAACCATACCAGGAAGTACTTAATTTATTAAGCTAATGCTTTTCTGAATCTCAGTGGAGATATTTACTGATAAACAGCTACGTATGCAGCATGTTCATGTCGTTCCTAAATGAGCTTTTATCTCTCTCCCCTCACCACAAATCAGATTCTTCTGAGGAGTTCCCAGTACATTATCCTTTCCCCTGTGTAATTACCTTAACAAGCACCAGCTGTTTTTATTCTCAAAAATTTTACTCCCTGATATACAGCTGCCTACCCCCTTCGTTAGTGCAGGTCCTAAATGAGCTTTTTTCTCTGTTCCCTCACCACAATCCAGATTCTTTTGGGGAGTTACCAGTACAGTAACCATACCAGGAAGTACTTAATTTATTAAGCTACTGCTTTTCTTAATCTCAGTGGAGATATTTACTGATAAACAGCTACCTACGCAGCATGTTCATGTCGTTCCTAAATGAGCTTTTATCTCTGCCCCTCACCAGAAATCACATTCTTCTGAGGACTTCCCAGTACATTATCCTTTCCCCTGTGTAATTACCTTAACAAGCTCCAGCTGTTTTTATTCTCAGAAGGTTTACTCCCTGATATACAGCTGCCTACCCCCTTCGTAAGTGCAGGTCCTAAATGAGCTTTTTTCTCTGTTCCCTCACCACAATCCAGATTCTTTTGGGGAGTTACCAGTACAGTAACCATACCAGGAAGTACTTAATTTATTAAGCTACTGCTTTTCTTAATCTCAGTGGAGATATTTACTGATAAACAGCTACCTACGCAGCATGTTCATATCGTTCCTAAATGAGCTTTTATCTCTCTCCCCTCACCACAATTCAGATTCTTCTGAGGAGTTCCCAGTACATTATCCTTTCCCCTGTGTAATTACCTTAACAAGCTCCAGCTGTTTTTATTCTCATAAGGTTTGCTCCCTGATATACAGCTGCCTACCCCCTTCGTCAGTGCAGATCCTAAATGAGCTTTTTTCTCTGTTCCTTCACCACAATCCAGATTCTTTTGGGGAGTTACCAGTACAGTAACCATACCAGGGAGTACTTAATTTATTAAGCTACTGCTTTTCTTAATCTCAGTGGAGATATTTACTGATAAACAGCTACCTACGCAGCATGTTCATGTCGTTCCTAAATGAGCTTTTATCTCTCTCCCCTCAACACAAATCAGATTCTTCTGAGCAGTTCCCAGTACATTATCCTTTCCCCACTGTAATTACCTTAACAAGCTCCAGCTGTTTTTATTCTCAGAAGGTTTACTCCCTGATATACAGCTGCCTACCCCCTTCGTAAGTGCAGGTCCTAAATGAGCTTTTTTCTCTGTTCCCTCACCACAATCCAGATTCATCTGGGGAGTTACCAGTACAGTAACCATACCAGGAAGTACTTAATTTATTAAGCTACTGCTTTTCTTAATCTCAGTGGAGATATGTACTGATAAACAGCTACCTACCCAGTATGTTCATGTCGTTCCTAAATGAGCTTTTATCTCACTCCCCTCACCACAAATCAGATTCTTCTGAGGAGTTCCCAGTACATTATCCTTTCCCCTGTGTAATTACCTTAACAAGCTCCAGCTGTTTTTATTTTCAGAAGGTTTACTCCCTGATATACAGCTGCCTACCCCCTTCGTAAGTGCAGGTCCTAAATGAGCTTTTTTCTCTGTTCCCTCACCACAATCCAGATTCTTTTTGGGAGTTACCAGTACAGTAACCATACCAGGAAGTACTTTCTTTATTAAGCTACTGCTTTTCTTAATCTCAGTGGAGATATTTACTGATAAACAGCTACATACGCAGCATGTTCATGTCGTTCCTAAATGAGCTTTTATCTCTCTCCCCTCACCACAAATCAGATTCTTCTCAGGAGTTCCCAGTACATTATCCTTTCCCCTTTTTAATTACCTTAACAAGCTCCAGCTGTTTTTATTCTCAGAAGGTTTACTCCCTGATATACAGCTGCCTACCCCCTTCGTAAGTGCAGGTCCTAAATGAGCTTTTTTCTCTGTTCCCTCACCACAATCCAGATTCTTCTGCGGAGTTACCAGTACAGTAACCATACCAGGAGGTACTTAATTTATTAAGCTACTGCTTTTCTTAATCTCAGTGGAGATATTTACTGATAAACAGCTACCTAAGCAGCATGTTCATGTCGTTCCTAAATGAGCTTTTATCTCTCTCCCCTCATCACGAATCAGATTCTTCTGAGGAGTACTCAATACATTATCCTTTCCCTGTGTAATTACCTTCACAAGCTCCAGCTGTTTTTATTCTCAGAAGGTTTACTCCCTGATATACAGCTGCCTACCCCCTTCGTAAGTGCAGGTCCTAAATGAGCTTTTTTCTCTGTTCCCTCACCACAATCCAGATTCTTTTGGGGAGTTACCAGTATAGTAACCATACCAGGAAGTACTTAATTTATTAAGCTACTGCTTTTCTGAATCTCAGTGGAGATATTTACTGATAAACAGCTACGTATGCAGCATGTTCATGTCGATCCTAAATGAGCTTTTATCTCTCTCCCCTCACCACAAATCAGATTCTTCTGAGGAGTTCCCAGTACATTATCCTTTCCCCTGTGTAATTACCTTAACAAGCTCCAGCTGTTTTTATTCTCAGAAAGTTTACTCCCTGATATACAGCTGCCTACCCCCCTTCGTAAGTGCAGGTCCTAAATGAGCTTTTTTCTCTGTTCCCTCACCACAATCCAGATTCTTTTAGGGAGTTACCAATACAGAAACCATACCAGGAAGTACTTAATTTATTAAGCTACTGCTTTTCTTAATCTCAGTGGAGATATTTACTGATAAACAGCTACGTTTGCAGCATGTTCATGTCGTTCCTAAATGAGTTTTATCTCTCTCCCCTCACCACAAATCAGATTCTTCTGAGGAGTTCCCAGTACATTATCCTTTCCCCTGTGTAATTACCTTAACAAGCTCCAGCTGTTTTTATTCTCAGAAGGTTTACTCCCTGATATACATCTGCCTACCCACTTCGTAAGTGCAGGTCCTAAATGAGCTTTTTTCCCTGTTCCCTCACCACAATCCAGATTCTTTTGGGGAGTTACCAGTATACTAACCATACAGGAAGTACTTAATTTATTAAGCTAATGCTTTTCTGAATCTCAGTGGAGATATTTACTGATAAACAGCTACGTATGCAGCATGATCATGTCGTTCCTAAATGAGCTTTTATCTCTCTCCCCTCACCACAAATCAGATTCTTCTGAGGAGTTCCCAGTACATTATCCTTTCCCCTGTGTAATTACCTTAACAAGCACCAGCTGTTTTTATTCTCAAAAATTTTACTCCCTGATATACAGCTGCCTACCCCCTTCGTTAGTGCAGGTCCTAAATGAGCTTTTTTCTCTGTTCCCTCACCACAATCCAGATTCTTTTGGGGAGTTACCAGTACAGTAACCATACCAGGAAGTACTTAATTTATTAAGCTACTGCTTTTCTTAATCTCAGTGGAGATATTTACTGATAAACAGCTACCTACGCAGCATGTTCATGTCGTTCCTAAATGAGCTTTTATCTCTGCCCCTCACCAGAAATCACATTCTTCTGAGGACTTCCCAGTACATTATCCTTTCCCCTGTGTAATTACCTTAACAAGCTCCAGCTGTTTTTATTCTCAGAAGGTTTACTCCCTGATATACAGCTGCCTACCCCCTTCGTAAGTGCAGGTCCTAAATGAGCTTTTTTCTCTGTTCCCTCACCACAATCCAGATTCTTTTGGGGAGTTACCAGTACAGTAACCATACCAGGAAGTACT